>NC_051221.1:1132500-1187500 GCF_015220715.1 Pygocentrus nattereri | reverse complement strand
TTGATGTGTTAACAGGGTCTTGCATCGTAAACCGGCTGGAGCCCCAGGCCCGGGTTCGGAACGCAGGGGCAATGATATTCCACGATACGCGACGGGACGTCCAGCTTTCCTGAGATTAGAGATGAAGCAGAACCCGCAGAGCCTCATTTACAAACATATGAATGGCAAAGACCCTTCGTCAGACGGCGTTCTTTAACCTCTTACTGACCAGGGGACGTTTTGAGTCGTCCATCTGAATTAATGTGCCCAAATCAGTAACTGCAGGAGACCAATGTAAATATTTATTTATTTATTTATTTATTGTACGAGCTCCTCAGATTATCAGAACGTGTGTTTTATGATCTCTACATATCACTATATCCTCACAATTCACTGCTGAAAGCCAAAAATCTGCGCCGCTCTTTGTGTTGTTCTCTAAAAGTGATGTTTCCAGAGCAGATCACTGAAGAGACGCCGTCTGTTTATAGTTTAGAGCCCAGATTTGGGGAAAAACGGGTCGACTTTCAGTAGAAAAACAAACTGAGTTCAGCTTCTTTTATTATAAGGGTTTAAAATGACATCACCGTCTATTAGACTGGAGAGAAGAGCTACAGCCTCACATGACGCCCAGCTTCTGAATGGAGCTCATGGAGCATGAACGTTATGAAGAACATGACGAAGTGCGGTTTGGACCACCGGTGGTCCCGAGGAGCACTGACGACGACGGTGATATCACCCGTCTGCAGCAGCAGCTCCTATACGTGCCGCCTCACTGCTCCACTCCATGGTTATTGGTATTAATATCAAATCGAGACGCAGGCACATGCGTCCACACACGATAAAGGTTCTCCAGCCGGCCTCCAGCACCACGAACCCCAAACCCTCAGAACCACTCACTTTAGACAGTGGCTCTACACAGAACCCTCTGGTTGAACCTGGTTCTCTGGCTAGTGAAGGGGTTCTTCACGTGCCCGTTTTACTGCGCGTAGACCGTCTGACTGGGCAGGTAATCCCCCCTGACCACGATCTTCCCCTCTGATGCCCCCACAGGCGTTAATCATTAATAATAATATTAATAATATTAATGATAATAATGATAAACACCCACAGTCGTCCCGGCGCCCCAAGACACTGCGCTGACCCGCGCTGACCCACTACAATGGACACAGACTGCACCTACATGGTCAGATCCCTCCATGCTGAGCGGACGGGTCACTGCCTGGACTCCGGTCTCTCCATCGCTGAGGACATCTCTGATCTTCACCTGGACACCAGGACGAGGACAGGTGGTCAGTCATACGGCATACACAACAGAGAAAACAGAGAAGAGAGAGAGAGCGGACAGAGGACACGGAGACGGAGGAGTGACCCGCGCACCGTGACGGACAGAGACCGTCTCTCTATTGCTCCCTCTCCCCCTCCCCCTCCCCCTCTCCCTCTCCCTCCCCCCCCCCCCCCCCCCCCTCTCCCTCTCCCTCTCCCTCTCCCCCTCTCTCCCTCCCTCCCTCCCCCTCTCCCCCTCTCTCCCTGGCTCTCCCTCTTTCTAATTCTCTCTCTCTCTCTCTTTCTATTTCCCTCTCTCCCTTTCTATTTCTCTCTCTCTCCCCCTCTTTCTATTTCCCTCTCTCTCCCCACCTCTTTCTATTTCTCTCTCTCTCCCCCTCTTTCTATTTCTCTCTCTCTCACTCTCATGTTATTGTTGTTGTTCAGAGCTTTAATGTGTTTTGGTGTTAAAGCTGCTATTTCTGACACAGAGTGATGCAGTGATTCCTGAAAGAAAGAGAGAGAGAGAGAGAGAGAGAGATTGAGAGAGAGAGAGAGAGAGAGAGAGAGAGAGAAAGAAAGAAAAAGTAGAGAGATATAGAGATACAGATAGAGAGAGAGAGGGTAGAGAGATATAGATACAGATAGAGAGAGAGAGGGTAGAGAGATATAGAGATACAGATAGAGAGAGAGAGGGTAGAGAGATATAGAGATACAGATAGAGAGAGAGGGTAGAGAGATATAGAGATACAGATAGAGAGAGAGAGGGTAGAGAGATATAGAGATACAGATAGAGAGAGAGGGTAGAGAGACATAGAGATACAGATAGAGAGAGAGGGTAGAGAGATATAGAGATACAGATAGAGAGAGAGAGGGTAGAGAGATATAGAGATACAGATAGAGAGAGAGGGTAGAGAGATATAGAGAAATAGATAGAGAGAGAGGGTAGAGAGATATAGAGAAACAGATAGAGAGAGAGAGGGTAGAGAGATATAGAGATACAGATAGAGAGAGAGGGTAGAGAGATATAGAGATACAGATAGAGAGAGAGGGTAGAGAGATATAGAGAAACAGATAGAGAGAGAGAGGGTAGAGAGATATAGAGATACAGATAGAGAGAGAGGGTAGAGAGATATAGAGATACAGATAGAGAGAGAGGGTAGAGAGATATAGAGATACAGATAGAGAGAGAGGGTAGAGAGATATAGAGAAACAGATAGAGAGAGAGAGGGTAGAGAGATATAGAGATACAGATAGAGAGAGAGAGGGTAGAGAGATATAGAGATACAGATAGAGAGAGAGATATAGAGATACAGATAGAGAGAGAGGGTAGAGAGATATAGAGATACAGATAGAGAGAGAGAGGGTAGAGAGATATAGAGAAACAGATAGAGAGAGAGGGTAGAGAGATATAGAGATACAGATAGAGAGAGAGGGTAGAGAGATATAGAGAAACAGATAGAGAGAGAGAGGGTAGAGAGATATAGAGAAACAGATAGAGAGAGAGAGGGTAGAGAGATATAGAGATACAGATAGAGAGAGAGAGGGTAGAGAGATATAGAGATACAGATAGAGAGAGAGGGTAGAGAGATATAGAGATACAGATAGAGAGAGAGAGGGTAGAGAGATATAGAGAAACAGATAGAGAGAGAGAGGGTAGAGAGATATAGAGATAGAGAGAGAGAGAGAGAGAGAGAGAGGGTAGAGAGATATAGAGATACAGATAGAGAGAGAGAGAGGGTAGAGAGATATAGAGATACAGATAGAGAGAGAGAGAGGGTAGAGAGATATAGAGATACAGATAGAGAGAGAGGGTAGAGAGATATAGAGATACAGATAGAGAGAGAGGGTAGAGAGATATAGAGCTACAGATAGAGAGAGAGAGGGTAGAGAGATATAGAGAAACAGATAGAGAGAGAGAAAGTAGAGAGATATAGAGAAACAGATAGAGAGAGAGAGGGTAGAGAGATATAGAGATAGAGAGAGAGAGAGAGAGAGAGAGAGAGAGGGTAGAGAGATATAGAGATACAGATAGAGAGAGAGAGGGTAGAGAGATATAGAGATACAGATAGAGAGAGAGAGGGTAGAGAGATATAGAGATACAGATAGAGAGAGAGGGTAGAGAGATATAGAGATACAGATAGAGAGAGAGAGGGTAGAGAGATATAGAGATACAGATAGAGAGAGAGGGTAGAGAGATATAGAGATACAGATAGAGAGAGAGAGAGGGTAGAGAGATATAGAGATACAGATAGAGAGAGAGGGTAGAGAGATATAGAGATACAGATAGAGAGAGAGAGAGGGTAGAGAGATATAGAGATACAGATAGAGAGAGAGGGTAGAGAGATATAGAGATACAGATAGAGAGAGAGGATAGAGAGATATAGAGATACAGATAGAGAGAGGGTAGAGAGATATAGAGATACAGATAGAGAGAGAGAGGGTAGAGAGATATAGAGATGCAGATAGAGAGAGAGGGTAGAGAGATATAGAGATACAGACAGAGAGAGAGAGGGTAGAGAGATATAGAGAAACAGATAGAGAGAGAGGGTAGAGAGATATAGAGATACAGATAGAGAGAGAGGGTAGAGAGATATAGAGATACAGATAGAGAGAGAGGGTAGAGAGATATAGAGATACAGATAGAGAGAGAGGGTAGAGAGATATAGAGATACAGATAGAGAGAGAGAGGGTAGAGAGATATAGAGAAACAGATAGAGAGGGTAGAGAGATATAGAGAAACAGATAGAGAGAGAGGGTAGAGAGATATAGAGATACAGATAGAGAGAGAGGGTAGAGAGATATAGAGATACAGATAGAGAGAGAGGGTAGAGAGAGATATAGAGATACAGATAGAGAGAGAGAGGGTAGAGAGATATAGAGAAACAGATAGAGAGAGAGGGTAGAGAGATATAGAGATACAGATAGAGAGAGAGAGGGTAGAGAGATATAGAGAAACAGATAGAGAGAGAGGGTAGAGAGATATAGAGAAACAGATAGAGAGAGAGGGTAGAGAGATATAGAGAAACAGATAGAGAGAGAGAGGGTAGAGAGATATAGAGATACAGATAGAGAGAGAGATATAGAGATACAGATAGAGAGAGGGTAGAGAGATATAGAGATACAGATAGAGAGAGAGATATAGAGATACAGATAGAGAGAGAGAGGGTAGAGAGATATAGAGAAACAGATAGAGAGGGTAGAGAGATATAGAGATACAGATAGAGAGAGAGGGTAGAGAGATATAGAGAAACAGATAGAGAGAGAGAGGGTAGAGAGATATAGAGAAACAGATAGAGAGAGAGAGGGTAGAGAGATATAGAGATAGAGAGAGAGAGAGAGAGGGTAGAGAGATATAGAGATACAGATAGAGAGAGAGAGGGTAGAGAGATATAGAGATACAGATAGAGAGAGAGGGTAGAGAGATATAGAGATACAGATAGAGAGAGAGGGTAGAGAGATATAGAGATACAGATAGAGAGAGAGAGGGTAGAGAGATATAGAGATACAGATAGAGAGAGAGGGTAGAGAGATATAGAGATACAGATAGAGAGAGAGAGGGTAGAGAGATATAGAGATACAGATAGAGAGAGAGAGGGTAGAGAGATATAGAGATACAGATAGAGAGAGAGGGTAGAGAGATATAGAGATACAGATAGAGAGAGAGGGTAGAGAGATATAGAGATACAGATAGAGAGAGAGGGTAGAGAGATATAGAGATACAGATAGAGAGAGTGGGTAGAGAGAGATAGAGATACAGATAGAGAGAGAGAGGGTAGAGAGATATAGAGAGAGAGAGGGTAGAGAGATAGAGAGAGAGAGAGAGGGTAGAGAGATATAGAGATACAGATAGAGAGAGAGGGTAGAGAGATATAGAGATACAGATAGAGAGAGAGGGTAGAGAGATATAGAGATACAGATACAGAGAGAGAGGGTAGAGAGATATAGAGATACAGATAGAGAGAGAGAGGGTAGAGAGAGGGTAGAGAGATATAGAGATACAGATAGAGAGAGAGGGTAGAGAGATATAGAGATACAGATAGAGAGAGAGAGGGTAGAGAGATATAGAGATACAGATAGAGAGAGAGGGTAGAGAGATATAGAGATAGAGAGAGAGGGTAGAGAGATATAGAGAAACAGATAGAGAGAGGGTAGAGAGATATAGAGATACAGATAGAGAGAGAGAGGGTAGAGAGATATAGAGATACAGACAGAGAGAGAGATATAGAGATACAGATAGAGAGAGGGTAGAGAGATATAGAGATACAGATAGAGAGAGAGAGGGTAGAGAGATATAGAGAAACAGATAGAGAGAGAGGGTAAAGAGATATAGAGATACAGATAGAGAGAGAGGGTAGAGAGATATAGAGAAACAGATAGAGAGAGAGAGGGTAGAGAGATATAGAGAAACAGATAGAGAGAGAGAGGGTAGAGAGATATAGAGATAGAGAGAGAGAGAGAGAGAGAGAGAGAGGGTAGAGAGATATAGAGATACAGATAGAGAGAGAGAGGGTAGAGAGATATAGAGATACAGATAGAGAGAGAGAGGGTAGAGAGATATAGAGATACAGATAGAGAGAGAGGGTAGAGAGATATAGAGATAGAGAGAGAGGGTAGAGAGATATAGAGAAACAGATAGAGAGAGGGTAGAGAGATATAGAGATACAGATAGAGAGAGAGAGGGTAGAGAGATATAGAGATACAGATAGAGAGAGAGAGGGTAGAGAGATATAGAGATACAGATAGAGAGAGAGGGTAGAGAGATATAGAGATACAGATAGAGAGAGAGAGGGTAGAGAGATATAGAGATACAGATAGAGAGAGAGGGTAGAGAGATATAGAGAAACAGACAGAGAGAGAGAGGGTAGAGAGATATAGAGATACAGATAGAGAGAGAGGGTAGAGAGATATAGAGATACAGATAGAGAGACAGAGGGTAGAGATATAGAGAAACAGATAGAGAGAGAGAGGGTAGAGAGATATAGAGATACAGATAGAGAGAGAGAGGGTAGAGAGATACAGAGATACAGATAGAGAGAGAGGGTAGAGAGATATAGAGATACAGATAGAGAGAGAGGGTAGAGAGATATAGAGAAACAGATAGAGAGAGAGAGGGTAGAGAGATATAGAGAAACAGATAGAGAGAGAGAGGGTAGAGAGATATAGAGATACAGATAGAGAGAGAGAGGGTAGAGAGATATAGAGATACAGATAGAGAGAGAGGGTAGAGAGATATAGAGATACAGATAGAGAGAGAGAGGGTAGAGAGATATAGAGATACAGATAGAGAGAGAGGGTAGAGAGATATAGAGATACAGATAGAGAGAGAGAGGGTAGAGAGATATAGAGATACAGATAGAGAGAGAGGGTAGAGAGATATAGAGATAGAGAGAGAGGGGGTAGAGAGATATAGAGATACAGATAGAGAGAGAGGGTAGAGAGATATAGAGCTACAGATAGAGAGAGAGAGTAGAGAGATATAGAGATACAGATAGAGAGAGAGGGTAGAGAGATATAGAGATACAGATAGAGAGAGAGGGTAGAGAGATATAGAGATACAGATAGAGAGAGAGGGTAGAGAGATATAGAGATACAGATAGAGAGACAGAGGGTAGAGAGATATAGAGAAACAGATAGAGAGAGAGAGGGTAGAGAGATATAGAGATACAGATAGAGAGAGAGGGTAGAGAGATATAGAGATACAGATAGAGAGAGAGAGGGTAGAGAGATATAGAGATACAGATAGAGAGAGAGAGGGTAGAGAGATATAGAGATACAGATAGAGAGAGAGGGTAGAGAGATATAGAGATACAGATAGAGAGAGAGGGTAGAGAGATATAGAGATACAGATAGAGAGAGAGAGGGTAGAGAGATATAGAGATACAGATAGAGAGAGAGAGGGTAGAGAGATATAGAGATACAGATAGAGAGAGAGGGTAGAGAGATATAGAGATACAGATAGAGAGAGAGGGTAGAGAGATATAGAGATACAGATAGAGACAGAGAGGGTAGAGAGATATAGAGATACAGATAGAGAGAGAGGGTAGAGAGATATAGAGAAACAGATAGAGAGAGAGAGGGTAGAGAGATATAGAGATACAGATAGAGAGAGAGGGTAGAGAGATATAGAGATACAGATAGAGAGAGAGGGTAGAGAGATATAGAGATACAGATAGAGAGAGAGGGTAGAGAGATATAGAGATACAGATAGAGAGAGAGAGGGTAGAGAGATATAGAGATACAGATAGAGAGAGAGGGTAGAGAGATATAGAGATACAGATAGAGAGAGAGAGGGTAGAGAGATATAGAAATACAGATAGAGAGAAAGGGTAGAGAGATATAGAGATACAGATAGAGAGAGAGGGTAGAGAGATATAGAGATACAGATAGAGAGAGAGAGGGTAGAGAGATATAGAGATACAGATAGAGAGAGAGAGGGTAGAGAGATATAGAGATACAGATAGAGAGAGAGGGTAGAGAGATATAGAGATACAGATAGAGAGAGAGAGGGTAGAGAGATATAGAGATACAGATAGAGAGAGAGGGTAGAGAGATATAGAGATACAGATAGAGAGAGAGAGGGTAGAGAGATATAGAGATACAGATAGAGAGAGAGGGTAGAGAGATATAGAGATAGAGAGAGAGGGGGTAGAGAGATATAGAGATACAGATAGAGAGAGAGGGTAGAGAGATATAGAGATACAGATAGAGAGAGAGAGGGTAGAGAGATATAGAGCTACAGATAGAGAGAGAGGGTAGAGAGATATAGAGCTACAGATAGAGAGAGAGGGTAGAGAGATATAGAGATACAGATAGAGAGAGAGGGTAGAGAGATATAGAGATACAGATAGAGAGAGAGGGTAGAGAGATATAGAGATACAGATAGAGAGAGAGGGTAGAGAGATATAGAGATACAGATAGAGAGAGAGAGGGTAGAGAGATATAGAGATACAGATAGAGAGAGAGGGTAGAGAGATATAGAGATACAGATAGAGAGAGAGAGGGTAGAGAGATATAGAGATACAGATAGAGAGAGAGAGGGTAGAGAGATATAGAGATACAGATAGAGAGAGAGAGGGTAGAGAGATATAGAGATACAGATAGAGAGAGAGGGTAGAGAGATATAGAGATACAGATAGAGAGAGAGGGTAGAGAGATATAGAGATACAGGGTAGAGAGAGATATAGAGATACAGATAGAGAGAGAGGGTAGAGAGATATAGAGATACAGATAGAGAGAGAGAGGGTAGAGAGATATAGAGATACAGATAGAGAGAGAGAGGGTAGAGAGATATAGAGATACAGATAGAGAGAGAGGGTAGAGAGATATAGAGATACAGATAGAGAGAGAGGGTAGAGAGATATAGAGATACAGATAGAGACAGAGAGGGTAGAGAGATATAGAGATACAGATAGAGAGAGAGGGTAGAGAGATATAGAGAAACAGATAGAGAGAGAGAGGGTAGAGAGATATAGAGATACAGATAGAGAGAGAGGGTAGAGAGATATAGAGATACAGATAGAGAGAGAGGGTAGAGAGATATAGAGATACAGATAGAGAGAGAGGGTAGAGAGATATAGAGATACAGATAGAGAGAGAGGGTAGAGAGATATAGAGATACAGATAGAGAGAGAGGGTAGAGAGATATAGAGATACAGATAGAGAGAGAGAGGGTAGAGAGAGGGTAGAGAGATATAGAGATACAGATAGAGAGAGAGGGTAGAGAGATATAGAGAAACAGATAGAGAGAGAGAGGGTAGAGAGATATAGAGATACAGATAGAGAGAGAGGGTAGAGAGATATAGAGATACAGATAGAGAGAGAGAGGGTAGAGAGATATAGAGATACAGATAGAGAGAGAGGGTAGAGAGATATAGAGATACAGATAGAGAGAGAGGGTAGAGAGATATAGAGATACAGATAGAGAGAGAGGGTAGAGAGAGATAGAGATACAGATAGAGAGAGAGAGGGTAGAGAGATATAGAGATACAGATAGAGAGAGAGGGTAGAGAGATATAGAGATAGAGAGAGAGGGTAGAGAGATATAGAGAAACAGATAGAGAGAGGGTAGAGAGATATAGAGATACAGATAGAGAGAGAGAGGGTAGAGAGATATAGAGATACAGATAGAGAGAGAGAGGGTAGAGAGATATAGAGATACAGATAGAGAGAGAGGGTAGAGAGATATAGAGATACAGATAGAGAGAGAGGGTAGAGAGATATAGAGATACAGATAGAGAGAGAGGGTAGAGAGATATAGAGATACAGATAGAGAGAGAGAGGGTAGAGAGATATAGAGATACAGATAGAGAGAGAGAGGGTAGAGAGATATAGAGATACAGATAGAGAGAGAGAGGGTAGAGAGATATAGAGATACAGATAGAGAGAGAGAGGGTAGAGAGATATAGAGATACAGATAGAGAGAGAGGGTAGAGAGATATAGAGATACAGATAGAGAGAGAGAGGGTAGAGAGATATAGAGATACAGATAGAGAGAGAGGGTAGAGAGATATAGAGAGAGAGAGGGTAGAGAGATATAGAGATAGAGAGAGAAAGAGAGGGTAGAGAGATATAGAGATACAGATAGAGAGAGAGAGGGTAGAGAGATATAGAGATACAGATAGAGAGAGAGAGGGTAGAGAGATATAGAGATACAGATAGAGAGAGGGTAGAGAGATATAGAGATACAGATAGAGAGAGAGGGTAGAGAGATATAGAGATACAGATAGAGAGAGAGAGGGTAGAGAGATATAGAGATACAGATAGAGAGAGAGAGAGAGGGTAGAGAGATATAGAGATACAGATAGAGAGAGAGAGGGTGGAGAGATATAGAGATACAGATAGAGAGAGAGGGTAGAGAGATATAGAGATACAGACAGAGAGAGAGGGTAGAGAGATATAGAGAAACAGATAGAGAGAGAGAGGGTAGAGAGATATAGAGATACAGATAGAGAGAGAGAGGGTAGAGAGATATAGAGATACAGATAGAGAGAGAGAGGGTAGAGAGATATAGAGAAACAGATAGAGAGAGAGAGGGTAGAGAGATATAGAGATACAGATAGAGAGAGAGGGTAGAGAGATATAGAGAAACAGATAGAGAGAGAGAGGGTAGAGAGATATAGAGATACAGATAGAGAGAGAGGGTAGAGAGATATAGAGATAGAGAGAGAGGGTAGAGAGATATAGAGATACAGATAGAGAGAGAGGGTAGAGAGATATAGAGATAGAGAGAGAGGGTAGAGAGATATAGAGAAACAGATAGAGAGAGGGTAGAGAGATATAGAGATACAGATAGAGAGGGTAGAGAGATATAGAGATACAGATAGAGAGAGAGAGGGTAGAGAGATATAGAGATACAGATAGAGAGAGAGGGTAGAGAGATATAGAGATACAGATAGAGAGAGAGAGGGTAGAGAGATATAGAGATACAGATAGAGAGAGAGGGTAGAGAGATATAGAGAAACAGACAGAGAGAGAGAGGGTAGAGAGATATAGAGATACAGATAGAGAGAGAGGGTAGAGAGATATAGAGATACAGATAGAGAGACAGAGGGTAGAGAGATATAGAGAAACAGATAGAGAGAGAGGGTAGAGAGATATAGAGATACAGATAGAGAGAGAGAGGGTAGAGAGATATAGAGATACAGATAGAGAGAGAGGGTAGAGAGATATAGAGATACAGATAGAGAGACAGAGGGTAGAGAGATATAGAGAAACAGATAGAGAGAGAGAGGGTAGAGAGATATAGAGATACAGATAGAGAGAGAGAGGGTAGAGAGATATAGAGATACAGATAGAGAGAGAGGGTAGAGAGATATAGAGATACAGATAGAGAGAGAGAGGGTAGAGAGATATAGAGATACAGATAGAGAGAGAGGGTAGAGAGATATAGAGATACAGATAGAGAGAGAGAGGGTAGAGAGATATAGAGAAACAGATAGAGAGAGAGAGGGTAGAGAGATATAGAGATACAGATAGAGAGAGGGTAGAGAGATATACAGATACAGATAGAGAGAGAGGGTAGAGAGATATAGAGATACAGATAGAGAGAGAGGGTAGAGAGATATAGAGATACAGATAGAGAGAGAGAGGGTAGAGAGATATAGAGATACAGATAGAGAGAGAGGGTAGAGAGATATAGAGATACAGATAGAGAGAGAGGGTAGAGAGATATAGAGATACAGATAGAGAGAGAGAGGGTAGAGAGATATAGAAATACAGATAGAGAGAGAGAGGGTAGAGAGATATAGAGATACAGATAGAGAGAGAGAGGGTAGAGAGATATAGAGATACAGATAGAGAGAGAGGGTAGAGAGATATAGAGATACAGATAGAGAGAGAGAGGGTAGAGAGATATAGAGATACAGATAGAGAGAGAGGGTAGAGAGATATAGAGATACAGATAGAGAGAGAGGGTAGAGAGATATAGAGATACAGATAGAGAGAGAGAGGGTAGAGAGATATAGAGATACAGATAGAGAGAGAGGGTAGAGAGATATAGAGATACAGATAGAGAGAGAGAGGGTAGAGAGATATAGAGATACAGATAGAGAGAGAGGGTAGAGAGATATAGAGATACAGATAGAGAGAGAGGGTAGAGAGATATACAGATACAGATAGAGAGAGAGGGTAGAGAGATATAGAGATAGAGAGAGAGGGGGTAGAGAGATATAGAGATACAGATAGAGAGAGAGGGTAGAGAGATATAGAGATACAGATAGAGAGAGAGAGGGTAGAGAGATATAGAGCTACAGATAGAGAGAGAGGGTAGAGAGATATAGAGCTACAGATAGAGAGAGAGGGTAGAGAGATATAGAGCTACAGATAGAGAGAGAGGGTAGAGAGATATAGAGCTACAGATAGAGAGAGAGGGTAGAGAGATATAGAGATACAGATAGAGAGAGAGGGTAGAGAGATATAGAGATACAGATAGAGAGACAGAGGGTAGAGAGATATAGAGAAACAGATAGAGAGAGAGAGGGTAGAGAGATATAGAGATACAGATAGAGAGAGAGGGTAGAGAGATATAGAGATACAGATAGAGAGAGAGAGGGTAGAGAGATATAGAGATACAGATAGAGAGAGAGAGGGTAGAGAGATATAGAGATACAGATAGAGAGAGAGGGTAGAGAGATATAGAGATACAGATAGAGAGAGAGGGTAGAGAGATATAGAGATACAGATAGAGAGAGAGAGGGTAGAGAGATATAGAGATACAGATAGAGAGAGAGGGTAGAGAGATATAGAGATACAGATAGAGAGAGAGGGTAGAGAGATATAGAGATACAGATAGAGACAGAGAGGGTAGAGAGATATAGAGATACAGATAGAGAGAGAGGGTAGAGAGATATAGAGAAACAGATAGAGAGAGAGAGGGTAGAGAGATATAGAGATACAGATAGAGAGAGAGGGTAGAGAGATATAGAGATACAGATAGAGAGAGAGGGTAGAGAGATATAGAGATACAGATAGAGAGAGAGGGTAGAGAGATATAGAGATACAGATAGAGAGAGAGAGGGTAGAGAGATATAGAGATACAGATAGAGAGAGAGGGTAGAGAGATATAGAGATACAGATAGAGAGAGAGAGGGTAGAGAGATATAGAAATACAGATAGAGAGAGAGGGTAGAGAGATATAGAGATACAGATAGAGAGAGAGGGTAGAGAGATATAGAGATACAGATAGAGAGAGAGAGGGTAGAGAGATATAGAGATACAGATAGAGAGAGAGAGGGTAGAGAGATATAGAGATACAGATAGAGAGAGAGGGTAGAGAGATATAGAGATACAGATAGAGAGAGAGGGTAGAGAGATATAGAGATACAGATAGAGAGAGAGAGGGTAGAGAGATATAGAGATACAGATAGAGAGAGAGGGGAGAGAGATATAGAGATAGAGAGAGAGGGGGTAGAGAGATATAGAGATACAGATAGAGAGAGAGGGTAGAGAGATATAGAGATACAGATAGAGAGAGAGAGGGTAGAGAGATATAGAGCTACAGATAGAGAGAGAGGGTAGAGAGATATAGAGCTACAGATAGAGAGAGAGGGTAGAGAGATATAGAGCTACAGATAGAGAGAGAGGGTAGAGAGATATAGAGATACAGATAGAGAGAGAGGGTAGAGAGATATAGAGATACAGATAGAGAGAGAGGGTAGAGAGATATAGAGATACAGATAGAGAGAGAGAGGGTAGAGAGATATAGAGATACAGATAGAGAGAGAGGGTAGAGAGATATAGAGATACAGATAGAGAGAGAGGGTAGAGAGATATAGAGATACAGATAGAGAGAGAGAGGGTAGAGAGATATAGAGATACAGATAGAGAGAGAGGGTAGAGAGATATAGAGATACAGATAGAGAGAGAGGGTAGAGAGATATAGAGATACAGGGTAGAGAGAGATATAGAGATACAGATAGAGAGAGAGAGGGTAGAGAGATATAGAGATGCAGATAGAGAGAGAGGGTAGAGAGATATAGAGATACAGATAGAGAGAGAGAGGGTAGAGAAATATAGAGATACAGATAGAGAGAGAGAGGGTAGAGAGATATAGAGATACAGATAGAGAGCAAGAGGGTAGAGAGATATAGAGATACAGATAGAGAGAGAGGGTAGAGAGATATAGAGATACAGATAGAGACAGAGAGGGTAGAGAGATATAGAGATACAGATAGAGAGAGAGGGTAGAGAGATATAGAGAAACAGATAGAGAGAGAGAGGGTAGAGAGAGAGAGGGTAGAGAGATATAGAGATACAGATAGAGAGAGAGAGGGTAGAGAGAGAGAGGGTAGAGAGATATAGAGATACAGATAGAGAGAGAGGGTAGAGAGATATAGAGAAACAGATAGAGAGAGAGAGGGTAGAGAGATATAGAGATACAGATAGAGAGAGAGGGTAGAGAGATATAGAGATACAGATAGAGAGAGAGGGTAGAGAGATATAGAGATACAGATAGAGAGAGAGAGGGTAGAGAGATATAGAGATACAGATAGAGAGAGAGAGGGTAGAGAGAGAGAGGGTAGAGAGATATAGAGATACAGATAGAGAGAGAGAGGGTAGAGAGAGAGAGGGTAGAGAGATATAGAGATACAGATAGAGAGAGAGGGTAGAGAGATATAGAGAAACAGATAGAGAGAGAGAGGGTAGAGAGATATAGAGATACAGATAGAGAGAGAGGGTAGAGAGATATAGAGATACAGATAGAGAGAGAGAGGGTAGAGAGATATAGAGATACAGATAGAGAGAAAGGGTAGAGAGATATAGAGATACAGATAGAGAGAGTGGGTAGAGAGAGATAGAGATACAGATAGAGAGAGAGAGGGTAGAGAGATATAGAGATACAGATAGAGAGAGAGGGTAGAGAGATATAGAGATACAGATAGAGAGAGAGGGTAGAGAGAGATAGAGATACAGATAGAGAGAGAGAGGGTAGAGAGATATAGAGATACAGATAGAGAGAGAGGGTAGAGAGATATAGAGATAGAGAGAGAGGGTAGAGAGATATAGAGAAACAGATAGAGAGAGGGTAGAGAGATATAGAGATACAGATAGAGAGAGAGAGGGTAGAGAGATATAGAGATACAGATAGAGAGAGAGAGGGTAGAGAGATATAGAGATACAGATAGAGAGAGAGAGGGTAGAGAGATATAGAGATACAGATAGAGAGAGAGGGTAGAGAGATATAGAGATACAGATAGAGAGAGAGGGTAGAGAGATATAGAGATACAGATAGAGAGAGAGAGGGTAGAGAGATATAGAGATACAGATAGAGAGAGAGAGGGTAGAGAGATATAGAGATACAGATAGAGAGAGAGGGTAGAGAGATATAGAGATACAGATAGAGAGAGAGAGGGTAGAGAGATATAGAGATACAGATAGAGAGAGAGGGTAGAGAGATATAGAGATACAGATAGAGAGAGAGGGTAGAGAGATATAGAGATACAGATAGAGAGAGAGAGGGTAGAGAGATATAGAGATACAGATAGAGAGAGAGGGTAGAGAGATATAGAGATACAGATAGAGAGAGAGGGTAGAGAGAGATAGAGATACAGATAGAGAGAGAGGGTAGAGAGATATAGAGATACAGATAGAGAGAGAGGGTAGAGAGATATAGAGATACAGATAGAGAGAGTGGGTAGAGAGAGATAGAGATACAGATAGAGAGAGTGGGTAGAGAGAGATAGAGATACAGATAGAGAGAGAGAGGGTAGAGAGATATAGAGATACAGATAGAGAGAGAGGGTAGAGAGATATAGAGATACAGATAGAGAGAGAGAGGGTAGAGAGATATAGAGATGCAGATAGAGAGAGAGGGTAGAGAGATATAGAGATACAGATAGAGAGAGAGAGGGTAGAGAGATATAGAGATACAGATAGAGAGAGAGAGGGTAGAGAGATATAGAGATACAGATAGAGAGAGAGGGTAGAGAGATATAGAGATACAGATAGAGACAGAGAGGGTAGAGAGATATAGAGATACAGATAGAGAGAGAGGGTAGAGAGATATAGAGAAACAGATAGAGAGAGAGAGGGTAGAGAGATATAGAGATACAGATAGAGAGAGAGGGTAGAGAGATATAGAGATACAGATAGAGAGAGAGGGTAGAGAGATATAGAGATACAGATAGAGAGAGAGGGTAGAGAGATATAGAGATACAGATAGAGAGAGAGAGGGTAGAGAGAGGGTAGAGAGATATAGAGATACAGATAGAGAGAGAGGGTAGAGAGATATAGAGAAACAGATAGAGAGAGAGAGGGTAGAGAGATATAGAGATACAGATAGAGAGAGAGGGTAGAGAGATATAGAGATACAGATAGAGAGAGAGAGGGTAGAGAGATATAGAGATACAGATAGAGAGAGAGGGTAGAGAGATATAGAGATACAGATAGAGAGAGTGGGTAGAGAGAGATAGAGATACAGATAGAGAGAGAGAGGGTAGAGAGATATAGAGATACAGATAGAGAGAGAGGGTAGAGAGATATAGAGATACAGATAGAGAGAGAGAGGGTAGAGAGATATAGAGATACAGATAGAGAGAGAGGGTAGAGAGATATAGAGATACAGATAGAGAGAGAGGGTAGAGAGATATAGAGATACAGATAGAGAGAGAGGGTAGAGAGATATAGAGATACAGATAGAGAGAGAGGGTAGAGAGAGATAGAGATACAGATAGAGAGAGAGAGGGTAGAGAGATATAGAGATACAGATAGAGAGAGAGGGTAGAGAGATATAGAGATAGAGAGAGAGGGTAGAGAGATATAGAGAAACAGATAGAGAGAGGGTAGAGAGATATAGAGATACAGATAGAGAGAGAGAGGGTAGAGAGATATAGAGATACAGATAGAGAGAGAGGGTAGAGAGAGATAGAGATACAGATAGAGAGAGAGAGGGTAGAGAGATATAGAGATACAGATAGAGAGAGAGGGTAGAGAGATATAGAGATAGAGAGAGAGGGTAGAGAGATATAGAGAAACAGATAGAGAGAGGGTAGAGAGATATAGAGATACAGATAGAGAGAGAGAGGGTAGAGAGATATAGAGATACAGATAGAGAGAGAGAGGGTAGAGAGATATAGAGATACAGAAAGAGAGAGAGGGTAGAGAGATATAGAGATACAGATAGAGAGAGAGAGGGTAGAGAGATATAGAGATACAGATAGAGAGAGAGAGGGTAGAGAGATATAGAGATACAGATAGAGAGAGAGGGTAGAGAGATATAGAGATACAGATAGAGAGAGAGAGGGTAGAGAGATATAGAGATACAGATAGAGAGAGAGAGGGTAGAGAGATATAGAGATACAGATAGAGAGAGAGGGTAGAGAGATATAGAGATACAGATAGAGAGAGAGGGTAGAGAGATATAGAGATACAGATAGAGAGAGAGAGGGTAGAGAGATATAGAGATACAGATAGAGAGAGAGAGGGTAGAGAGATATAGAGATACAGATAGAGAGAGAGGGTAGAGAGATATAGAGATACAGATAGAGAGAGAGGGTAGAGAGATATAGAGATACAGATAGAGAGAGAGAGGGTAGAGAGATATAGAGATACAGATAGAGAGAGAGAGGGTAGAGAGATATAGAGATACAGATAGAGAGAGAGGGTAGAGAGATATAGAGATACAGATAGAGAGAGAGAGGGTAGAGAGATATAGAGATACAGATAGAGAGAGAGGGTAGAGAGATATAGAGATACAGATAGAGAGAGAGGGTAGAGAGATATAGAGATACAGATAGAGAGAGAGAGGGTAGAGAGATATAGAAATACAGATAGAGAGAGAGTGTAGAGAGATATAGAGATACAGATAGAGAGAGAGAGGGTAGAGAGATATAGAGATACAGATAGAGAGAGAGAGGGTAGAGAGATATAGAGATACAGATAGAGAGAGAGGGTAGAGAGATATAGAGATACAGATAGAGAGAGAGAGGGTAGAGAGATATAGAGATACAGATAGAGAGAGAGGGTAGAGAGATATAGAGAAACAGATAGAGAGAGAGAGGGTAGAGAGATATAGATAGAGAGAGAGGGTAGAGAGATATAGAGATACAGATAGAGAGAGAGAGGGTAGAGAGATATAGAGAGAGAGAGGGTAGAGAGATATAGAGATACAGATAGAGAGAGAGAGGGTAGAGAGATATAGAGATACAGATAGAGAGAGAGAGGGTAGAGAGATATAGAGATACAGATAGAGAGAGAGAGGGTAGAGAGATATAGAGATACAGATAGAGAGAGAGGGTAGAGAGATATAGAGATACAGATAGAGAGAGAGAGGGTAGAGAGATATAGAGATACAGATAGAGAGAGAGGGTAGAGAGATATAGAGATACAGATAGAGAGAGAGGGTAGAGAGATATAGAGATACAGATAGAGAGAGAGAGGGTAGAGAGATATAGAGATACAGATAGAGAGAGAGGGTAGAGAGATATAGAGAGAGAGAGGGTAGAGAGATATAGAGATACAGATAGAGAGAGAGATATAGAGATACAGATAGAGAGAGAGGGTAGAGAGATATAGAGATACAGATAGAGAGAGAGGGTAGAGAGATATAGAGATACAGATAGAGAGAGAGAGGGTAGAGAGATATAGAGAGAGAGAGGGTAGAGAGATATAGAGATAGAGAGAGAGAGAGAGGGTAGAGAGATATAGAGATACAGATAGAGAGAGAGGGTAGAGAGATATAGAGATACAGATACAGAGAGAGAGGGTAGAGAGATATAGAGATACAGATAGAGAGAGAGAGGGTAGAGAGAGGGTAGAGAGATATAGAGATACAGATAGAGAGAGAGGGTAGAGAGATATAGAGATACAGATAGAGAGAGAGAGGGTAGAGAGATATAGAGATACAGATAGAGAGAGAGGGTAGAGAGATATAGAGAAACAGATAGAGAGAGAGAGGGTAGAGAGATATAGAGATACAGATAGAGAGAGAGGGTAGAGAGATATAGAGATACAGATAGAGAGAGGGTAGAGAGATATAGAGATACAGATAGAGAGAGAGAGGGTAGAGAGATATAGAGAGAGAGAGGGTAGAGAGATATAGAGATAGAGAGAGAGAGAGAGGGTAGAGAGATATAGAGATACAGATAGAGAGAGAGGGTAGAGAGATATAGAGATACAGATACAGAGAGAGAGGGTAGAGAGATATAGAGATACAGATAGAGAGAGAGAGGGTAGAGAGAGGGTAGAGAGATATAGAGATACAGATAGAGAGAGAGGGTAGAGAGATATAGAGATACAGATAGAGAGAGAGAGGGTAGAGAGATATAGAGATACAGATAGAGAGAGAGAGGGTAGAGAGATATAGAGATACAGACAGAGAGAGAGATATAGAGATACAGATAGAGAGAGGGTAGAGAGATATAGAGATACAGATAGAGAGAGAGATATAGAGATACAGATAGAGAGAGGGTAGAGAGATATAGAGATACAGATAGAGAGAGAGGGTAGAGAGATATAGAGATACAGATAGAGAGAGAGAGGGTAGAGAGATATAGAGAGAGAGAGGGTAGAGAGATATAGAGATAGAGAGAGAGAGAGAGGGTAGAGAGATATAGAGATACAGATAGAGAGAGAGGGTAGAGAGATATAGAGATACAGATACAGAGAGAGTGTAGAGAGATATAGAGATACAGATAGAGAGAGAGATATAGAGATACAGATAGAGAGAGAGGGTAGAGAGATATAGAAATACAGATAGAGAGAGAGTGTAGAGAGATATAGAGATACAGATAGAGAGAGAGAGGGTAGAGAGATATAGAGATACAGATAGAGAGAGAGAGGGTAGAGAGATATAGAGAAACAGATAGAGAGAGAGGGTAGAGAGATATAGAGATACAGACAGAGAGAGAGGGTAGAGAGATATAGAGATACAGATAGAGAGAGAGAGGGTAGAGAGAGGGTAGAGAGATATAGAGATACAGATAGAGAGAGGGTAGAGAGATATAGAGATACAGATAGAGAGAGGGTAGAGAGATATAGAGATACAGATAGAGAGAGAGGGTAGAGAGATATAGAGATACAGATAGAGAGAGAGGGTAGAGAGATATAGAGATACAGATAGAGAGAGAGAGGGTAGAGAGATATAGAGATACAGATAGAGAGAGAGGGTAGAGAGATATAGAGATACAGATAGAGAGAGAGAGGGTAGAGAGATATAGAAATACAGATAGAGAGAGAGAGGGTAGAGAGATATAGAGATACAGATAGAGAGAGAGAGGGTAGAGAGATATAGAGATACAGATAGAGAGAGAGGGTAGAGAGATATAGAGATACAGATAGAGAGAGAGAGGGTAGAGAGATATAGAGATACAGATAGAGAGAGAGGGTAGAGAGATATAGAGATACAGATAGAGAGAGAGGGTAGAGAGATATAGAGATACAGATAGAGAGAGAGAGGGTAGAGAGATATAGAGATACAGATAGAGAGAGAGGGTAGAGAGATATAGAGATACAGATAGAGAGAGAGAGGGTAGAGAGATATAGAGATACAGATAGAGAGAGAGGGTAGAGAGATATAGAGATACAGATAGAGAGAGAGGGTAGAGAGATATAGAGATACAGATACAGAGAGAGAGGGTAGAGAGATATAGAGATACAGATAGAGAGAGAGAGGGTAGAGAGATATAGAGATACAGATAGAGAGAGGGTAGAGAGATATAGAGATACAGATAGAGAGAGAGGGTAGAGAGATATAGAGATACAGATAGAGAGAGAGAGAGAGGGTAGAGAGATATAGAGATACAGATAGAGAGAGAGAGGGTGGAGAGATATAGAGATACAGATAGAGAGAGAGAGGGTAGAGAGATATAGAGATACAGACAGAGAGAGAGGGTAGAGAGATATAGAGATACAGATAGAGAGAGAGGGTAGAGAGATATAGAGATACAGACAGAGAGAGAGGGTAGAGAGATATAGAGATACAGATAGAGAGAGAGGGTAGAGAGATATAGAGAAACAGATAGAGAGAGAGGGTAGAGAGATATAGAGATACAGATAGAGAGAGAGGGTAGAGAGATATAGAGATACAGATAGAGAGAGAGGGTAGAGAGATATAGAGATACAGATAGAGAGAGGGTAGAGAGAGGGTAGAGAGATATAGAGATACAGATAGAGAGAGAGAGGGTAGAGAGATATAGAGATACAGATAGAGAGAGAGGGTAGAGAGATATAGAGATACAGATAGAGAGAGAGGGTAGAGAGATATAGAGATACAGATAGAGAGAGAGAGGGTAGAGAGATATAGAGATACAGATAGAGAGAGAGAGAGAGGGTAGAGAGATATAGAGATACAGATAGAGAGAGAGAGGGTGGAGAGATATAGAGATACAGATAGAGAGAGAGGGTAGAGAGATATAGAGATACAGACAGAGAGAGAGGGTAGAGAGATATAGAGATACAGATAGAGAGAGAGGGTAGAGAGATATAGAGAAACAGATAGAGAGAGAGAGGGTAGAGAGATATAGAGATACAGATAGAGAGAGAGGGTAGAGAGATATAGAGATACAGATAGAGAGAGAGGGTAGAGAGATATAGAGATACAGATAGAGAGAGAGGGTAGAGAGATATAGAGATACAGATAGAGAGAGAGAGGGTAGAGAGATATAGAGATACAGATAGAGAGAGAGAGGGTAGAGAGATATAGAGATACAGATAGAGAGAGAGAGGGTAGAGAGATATAGAGATACAGATAGAGAGAGAGGGTAGAGAGATATAGAGATACAGATAGAGAGAGAGGGTAGAGAGATATAGAGATACAGATAGAGAGAGAGAGGGTAGAGAGATATAGAGATACAGATAGAGAGAGAGGGTAGAGAGATATAGAGATACAGATAGAGAGAGAGGGTAGAGAGATATAGAGATACAGATAGAGAGAGAGAGGGTAGAGAGATATAGAAATACAGATAGAGAGAGAGTGTAGAGAGATATAGAGATACAGATAGAGAGAGAGAGGGTAGAGAGATATAGAGATACAGATAGAGAGAGAGGGTAGAGAGATATAGAGAAACAGATAGAGAGAGAGGGTAGAGAGATATAGAGATACAGATAGAGAGAGAGGGTAGAGAGATATAGAGATACAGATAGAGAGAGAGGGTAGAGAGATATAGAGATACAGATAGAGAGAGAGGGTAGAGAGATATAGAGATACAGATAGAGAGAGAGAGGGTAGAGAGATATAGAGATACAGATAGAGAGAGAGGGTAGAGAGATATAGAGATACAGATAGAGAGAGAGGGTAGAGAGATATAGAGATACAGATAGAGAGAGAGAGGGTAGAGAGATATAGAGAGAGAGAGGGTAGAGAGATATAGAGATAGAGAGAGAGAGAGAGGGTAGAGAGATATAGAGATACAGATAGAGAGAGAGGGTAGAGAGATATAGAGATACAGATAGAGAGAGAGGGTAGAGAGATATAGAGATACAGATACAGAGAGAGAGGGTAGAGAGATATAGAGATACAGATAGAGAGAGAGAGGGTAGAGAGAGGGTAGAGAGATATAGAGATACAGATAGAGAGAGAGGGTAGAGAGATATAGAGATACAGATAGAGAGAGAGAGGGTAGAGAGATATAGAGATACAGATAGAGAGAGAGAGGGTAGAGAGATATAGAGATACAGACAGAGAGAGAGATATAGAGATACAGATAGAGAGAGGGTAGAGAGATATAGAGATACAGATAGAGAGAGAGATATAGAGATACAGATAGAGAGAGGGTAGAGAGATATAGAGATACAGATAGAGAGAGAGAGGGTAGAGAGATATAGAGAAACAGATAGAGAGAGAGAGGGTAGAGAGATATAGAGATAGAGAGAGAGAGAGAGAGAGAGAGGGTAGAGAGATATAGAGATACAGATAGAGAGAGAGAGGGTAGAGAGATATAGAGATACAGATAGAGAGAGAGGGTAGAGAGATATAGAGATACAGATAGAGAGAGAGGGTAGAGAGATATAGAGATACAGATAGAGAGAGAGAGGGTAGAGAGATATAGAGATACAGATAGAGAGAGAGAGGGTAGAGAGATATAGAGATACAGATAGAGAGAGAGGGTAGAGAGATATAGAGATAGAGAGAGAGGGTAGAGAGATATAGAGAAACAGATAGAGAGAGGGTAGAGAGATATAGAGATACAGATAGAGAGAGAGAGGGTAGAGAGATATAGAGATACAGATAGAGAGAGAGAGGGTAGAGAGATATAGAGATACAGATAGAGAGAGAGGGTAGAGAGATATAGAGATACAGATAGAGAGAGAGAGGGTAGAGAGATATAGAGATACAGATAGAGAGAGAGGGTAGAGAGATATAGAGAAACAGACAGAGAGAGAGAGGGTAGAGAGATATAGAGATACAGATAGAGAGAGAGGGTAGAGAGATATAGAGATACAGATAGAGAGAGAGAGGGTAGAGAGATATAGAGATACAGATAGAGAGAGAGGGTAGAGAGATATAGAGATACAGATAGAGAGACAGAGGGTAGAGAGATATAGAGAAACAGATAGAGAGAGAGGGTAGAGAGATATAGAGATACAGATAGAGAGAGAGAGGGTAGAGAGATATAGAGATACAGATAGAGAGAGAGGGTAGAGAGATATAGAGATACAGATAGAGAGAGAGAGGGTAGAGAGATATAGAGATACAGATAGAGAGAGAGGGTAGAGAGATATAGAGATACAGATAGAGAGAGAGAGGGTAGAGAGATATAGAGATACAGATAGAGAGAGAGGGTAGAGAGATATAGAGATACAGATAGAGAGAGAGAGGGTAGAGAGATATAGAGATACAGATAGAGAGAGAGAGGGTAGAGAGATATAGAGATACAGATAGAGAGAGAGGGTAGAGAGATATAGAGATACAGATAGAGAGACAGAGGGTAGAGAGATATAGAGAAACAGATAGAGAGAGAGGGTAGAGAGATATAGAGATACAGATAGAGAGAGAGAGGGTAGAGAGATATAGAGATACAGATAGAGAGAGAGGGTAGAGAGATATAGAGATACAGATAGAGAGAGAGAGGGTAGAGAGATATAGAGATACAGATAGAGAGAGAGGGTAGAGAGATATAGAGATACAGATAGAGAGAGAGAGGGTAGAGAGATATAGAGATACAGATAGAGAGAGAGAGGGTAGAGAGATATAGAGATACAGATAGAGAGAGAGGGTAGAGAGATATAGAGATACAGATAGAGAGAGAGGGTAGAGAGATATAGAGATACAGATAGAGAGAGAGAGGGTAGAGAGATATAGAGATACAGATAGAGAGAGAGGGTAGAGAGATATAGAGATACAGATAGAGAGAGAGAGAGGGTAGAGAGATATAGAGATACAGATAGAGAGAGAGAGGGTAGAGAGATATAGAGATACAGATAGAGAGAGAGGGTAGAGAGATATAGAGATACAGATAGAGAGAGAGGGTAGAGAGATATAGAGATACAGATAGAGAGAGAGGGTAGAGAGATATAGAGATACAGATAGAGAGAGAGAGGGTAGAGAGATATAGAGATACAGATAGAGAGAGAGGGTAGAGAGATATAGAGATACAGATAGAGAGAGAGGGTAGAGAGATATAGAGATACAGATAGAGAGAGAGAGGGTAGAGAGATATAGAAATACAGATAGAGAGAGAGAGGGTAGAGAGATATAGAGATACAGATAGAGAGAGAGAGGGTAGAGAGATATAGAGATACAGATAGAGAGAGAGAGGGTAGAGAGATATAGAGATACAGATAGAGAGAGAGGGTAGAGAGATATAGAGATACAGATAGAGAGAGAGGGTAGAGAGATATAGAGATACAGATAGAGAGAGAGAGGGTAGAGAGATATAGAGATACAGATAGAGAGAGAGGGTAGAGAGATATAGAGATACAGATAGAGAGAGAGAGGGTAGAGAGATATAGAGATACAGATAGAGAGAGAGGGTAGAGAGATATAGAGATACAGATAGAGAGAGAGGGTAGAGAGATATAGAGATACAGATAGAGAGAGAGGGTAGAGAGATATAGAGATACAGATAGAGAGAGAGAGGGTAGAGAGATATAGAGCTACAGATAGAGAGAGAGGGTAGAGAGATATAGAGCTACAGATAGAGAGAGAGGGTAGAGAGATATAGAGATACAGATAGAGAGAGAGGGTAGAGAGATATAGAGATACAGATAGAGAGAGAGGGTAGAGAGATATAGAGATACAGATAGAGAGACAGAGGGTAGAGAGATATAGAGAAACAGATAGAGAGAGAGAGGGTAGAGAGATATAGAGATACAGATAGAGAGAGAGGGTAGAGAGATATAGAGATACAGATAGAGAGAGAGAGGGTAGAGAGATATAGAGATACAGATAGAGAGAGAGAGGGTAGAGAGATATAGAGATACAGATAGAGAGAGAGGGTAGAGAGATATAGAGATACAGATAGAGAGAGAGGGTAGAGAGATATAGAGATACAGATAGAGAGAGAGAGGGTAGAGAGATATAGAGATACAGATAGAGAGAGAGGGTAGAGAGATATAGAGATACAGATAGAGAGAGAGAGGGTAGAGAGATATAGAGATACAGATAGAGAGAGAGAGGGTAGAGAGATATAGAGATACAGATAGAGAGAGAGGGTAGAGAGATATAGAGATACAGATAGAGAGAGAGGGTAGAGAGATATAGAGATACAGATAGAGAGAGAGGGTAGAGAGATATAGAGATACAGATAGAGAGAGAGAGGGTAGAGAGATATAGAGATACAGATAGAGAGAGAGAGGGTAGAGAGATATAGAGATACAGATAGAGAGAGAGGGTAGAGAGATATAGAGATACAGATAGAGAGAGAGGGTAGAGAGATATAGAGATACAGATAGAGAGAGAGAGGGTAGAGAGATATAGAGATACAGATAGAGAGAGAGGGTAGAGAGATATAGAGATACAGATAGAGAGAGAGGGTAGAGAGATATAGAGATACAGATAGAGAGAGAGGGTAGAGAGATATAGAGATAGAGAGAGAGGGGGTAGAGAGATATAGAGATACAGATAGAGAGAGAGGGTAGAGAGATATAGAGATACAGATAGAGAGAGAGAGGGTAGAGAGATATAGAGCTACAGATAGAGAGAGAGGGTAGAGAGATATAGAGATACAGATAGAGAGAGAGGGTAGAGAGATATAGAGATACAGATAGAGAGAGAGGGTAGAGAGATATAGAGATACAGATAGAGAGAGAGGGTAGAGAGATATAGAGATACAGATAGAGAGAGAGGGTAGAGAGATATAGAGATACAGATAGAGAGAGAGAGGGTAGAGAGATATAGAGATACAGATAGAGAGAGAGGGTAGAGAGATATAGAGATACAGATAGAGAGAGAGGGTAGAGAGATATAGAGATACAGATAGAGAGAGAGAGGGTAGAGAGATATAGAGATACAGATAGAGAGAGAGAGGGTAGAGAGATATAGAGATACAGATAGAGAGAGAGGGTAGAGAGATATAGAGATACAGATAGAGAGAGAGGGTAGAGAGATATAGAGATACAGGGTAGAGAGAGATATAGAGATACAGATAGAGAGAGAGGGTAGAGAGATATAGAGATACAGATAGAGAGAGAGAGGGTAGAGAGATATAGAGATACAGATAGAGAGAGAGAGGGTAGAGAGATATAGAGATACAGATAGAGAGAGAGAGGGTAGAGAGATATAGAGATACAGATAGAGAGAGAGGGTAGAGAGATATAGAGATACAGATAGAGAGAGAGAGGGTAGAGAGATATAGAGATACAGATAGAGAGAGAGGGTAGAGAGATATAGAGAAACAGATAGAGAGAGAGAGGGTAGAGAGATATAGAGATACAGATAGAGAGAGAGGGTAGAGAGATATAGAGATACAGATAGAGAGAGAGGGTAGAGAGATATAGAGATACAGATAGAGAGAGAGGGTAGAGAGATATAGAGATACAGATAGAGAGAGGGTAGAGAGAGGGTAGAGAGATATAGAGATACAGATAGAGAGAGAGGGTAGAGAGATATAGAGATACAGATAGAGAGAGAGAGGGTAGAGAGATATAGAGATACAGATAGAGAGAGAGGGTAGAGAGATATAGAGATACAGATAGAGAGAGTGGGTAGAGAGAGATAGAGATACAGATAGAGAGAGAGAGGGTAGAGAGATATAGAGATACAGATAGAGAGAGAGGGTAGAGAGATATAGAGATACAGATAGAGAGAGAGGGTAGAGAGAGATAGAGATACAGATAGAGAGAGAGAGGGTAGAGAGATATAGAGATACAGATAGAGAGAGAGGGTAGAGAGATATAGAGATAGAGAGAGAGGGTAGAGAGATATAGAGAAACAGATAGAGAGAGGGTAGAGAGATATAGAGATACAGATAGAGAGAGAGAGGGTAGAGAGATATAGAGATACAGATAGGGAGAGAGAGGGTAGAGAGATATAGAGATACAGATAGAGAGAGAGGGTAGAGAGATATAGAGATACAGATAGAGAGAGAGGGTAGAGAGATATAGAGATACAGATAGAGAGAGAGAGGGTAGAGAGATATAGAGATACAGATAGAGAGAGAGAGGGTAGAGAGATATAGAGATACAGATAGAGAGAGAGAGGGTAGAGAGATATAGAGATACAGATAGAGAGAGAGGGTAGAGAGATATAGAGATACAGATAGAGAGAGAGAGGGTAGAGAGATATAGAGATACAGATAGAGAGAGAGGGTAGAGAGATATAGAGATACAGATAGAGAGAGAGGGTAGAGAGATATAGAGATACAGATAGAGAGAGAGAGGGTAGAGAGATATAGAGATACAGATAGAGAGAGAGGGTAGAGAGATATAGAGAGAGAGAGGGTAGAGAGATATAGAGATAGAGAGAGAGAGAGAGGGTAGAGAGATATAGAGATACAGATAGAGAGAGAGAGGGTAGAGAGATATAGAGATACAGATAGAGAGAGGGTAGAGAGATATAGAGATACAGATAGAGAGAGAGGGTAGAGAGATATAGAGATACAGATAGAGAGAGAGAGGGTAGAGAGATATAGAGATACAGATAGAGAGAGAGAGAAAGGGTAGAGAGATATAGAGATACAGATAGAGAGAGAGAGGGTAGAGAGATATAGAGATACAGATAGAGAGAGAGGGTAGAGAGATATAGAGATACAGACAGAGAGAGAGGGTAGAGAGATATAGAGATACAGATAGAGAGAGAGAGGGTAGAGAGATATAGAGATACAGATAGAGAGAGAGAGGGTAGAGAGATATAAAGATACAGATAGAGAGAGAGAGGGTAGAGAGATATAGAGAAACAGATAGAGAGAGAGAGGGTAGAGAGATATAGAGATACAGATAGAGAGAGAGGGTAGAGAGATATAGAGAAACAGATAGAGAGAGAGAGGGTAGAGAGATATAGAGATACAGATAGAGAGAGAGGGTAGAGAGATATAGAGATACAGATAGAGAGAGGGTAGAGAGATATAGAGATACAGACAGAGAGAGAGAGGGTAGAGAGATATAGAGATACAGATAGAGAGAGAGGGTAGAGAGATATAGAGATACAGATAGAGAGAGAGGGTAGAGAGATATAGAGATACAGATAGAGAGAGAGGGTAGAGAGATATAGAGATACAGATAGAGAGAGAGAGGGTAGAGAGATATAGAGATACAGATAGAGAGAGAGGGTAGAGAGATATAGAGATACAGATAGAGAGAGAGAGGGTAGAGAGATATAGAGATACAGATAGAGAGAGAGTGTAGAGAGATATAGAGATATAAACAGTAGAGACAGCAGTAACACCGAGGCTGCCTTGCAGAGGCGATTTCTAACCGAACTGTTGCATCCAGAACAGATACAGCAGGAAAAAACTCCTCTTCATCCCCCTCTCTCTCTCTCTCTCTCTCTCTCTCTCTCTCTCTCTCTCTCTCTCTCTCTCTCACACACACACACACTGCGCTGAGGGATCTATAGAGACACTCGCTCATTGCGCTGTGCTGTGATGCCGAGCGATGGAGAGGAGTTTCCCTCCGCTCTGATTTTTTTCCTCCCTCGCTTCTAGCGTTTCTCTACTGCGCGAACGTGTGTGTGTGTGTATACCTGCTTCTGCTGTGTCTCCGTGACGACGACGCCACCGCTGCCGCCGTTGCGAGAGTGTGTTCTCTGTTTGGTGAACATGGTCGACTGGCTCTCTCTCCCTGTCAGAGCGAGGGGTGGAGCGAGGAGACCCTCCACAGGTACCGCCTCCACCTCCTCCTCCTCCCTCTGCTCTAACAGCGCCTGCTCTTCCTGCTGCAGGACAGCGAGTCGATCCTGCTCCACACTCCTGAGCAGATAAACGATTATCAGTGCTGATGGAAACAGCAGAGCAGCGTCTTTATAACGGAACAACAGCACAACAGTAAACACCGTGGCTTATACCGAACTCTGAGTTATATACTGCGCTATTCCGCTTTCTAATGCCATATACCAGACTACACAACTCCGGAATACGTCGCCCTATTCTACTGTTATACGTCTCCCTATTCTACTGTTATACGTCGCCCTATTCTACTGTTATACGTCGCCCTATTCTACTGTTATACGTCTCCCTATTCTGCTGTTATACGTCGCCCTATTCTACTGTTATACGTCGCCCTATTCTACTCTCTGTTATACGTCGCCCTATTCTACTGTTATACGTCTCCCTATTCTACTGTTATACGTCTCCCTATTCTACTGTTATACGTCGCCTTATTCTACTCTCTGTTATACGTCGCCCTATTCTACTCTCTGTTATACGTCGCCCTATTCTACTCTGTTATACGTCTCCCTATTCTACTGTTATACGTCTCCCTATTCTACTGTTATACGTCGCCCTATTCTACTCTCTGTTATACGTCGCCCTATTCTACTGTTATACGTCTCCCTATTCTACTCTCTGTTATACGTCTCCCTATTCTACTGTTATACGTCTCCCTATTCTACTCTGTTATACGTCTCCCTATTCTACTCTGTTATACGTCTCCCTATTCTACTGTTATACGTCGCCCTATTCTACTGTTATACGTCTCCCTATTCTACTCTCTGTTATACGTCGCCCTATTCTACTGTTATACGTCTCCCTATTCTACTCTCTGTTATACGTCGCCCTATTCTACTCTGTTATACGTCTCCCTATTCTACTGTTATACGTCGCCCTATTCTACTGTTATACGTCTCCCTATACTACTGTTATACGTCTCCCTATTCTACTCTCTGTTATACGTCGCCCTATTCTACTCTCTGTTATACGTCGCCCTATTCTACTGTTATACGTCTCCCTATTCTACTCTCTGTTATACGTCGCCCTATTCTACTGTTATACGTCTCCCTATTCTACTCTGTTATACGTCTCCCTATTCTACTCTGTTATACGTCGCCCTATTCTACTCTGTTATACGTCGCCCTATTCTACTCTTTGTTATACGTCGCCCTATTCTACTCTGTTATACGTCTCCCTATTCTTCTCTGTTATACGTCTCCCTATTCTACTCTCTGTTATACGTCTCCCTATTCTACTCTGTTATACGTCTCCCTATTCCACTCTGTTATACGTCGCCCTATTCTACTCTCTGTTATACGTCGCCCTATTCTACTCTCTGTTATACGTCTCCCTATTCTACTCTGTTATACGTCTCCCTATTCTACTCTCTGTTATACGTCTCCCTATTCTACTCTGTTATACGTCTCCCTATTCTACTCTGTTATACGTCGCCCTATTCTACTCTCTGTTATACGTCGCCCTATTCTACTCTCTGTTATACGTCTCCCTATTCTACTCTGTTATACGTCTCCCTATTCTACTCTCTGTTATACGTCTCCCTATTCTACTCTGTTATACGTCTCCCTATTCTACTCTCTGTTATACGTCGCCCTATTCTACTGTTATACGTCTCCCTATTCTACTCTCTGTTATACGTCTCCCTATTCTACTCTCTGTTATACGTCTCCCTATTCTACTCTCTGTTATACGTCGCCCTATTCTACTCTCTGTTATACGTCGCCCTATTCTACTCTCTGTTATACGTCGCCCTATTCTACTCTCTGTTATACGTCGCCCTATTCTACTCTCTGTTATACGTCTCCCTATTCTACTCTCTGTTATACGTCGCCCTATTCTACTCTGTTATACGTCTTCCTATTCTACTCTCTGTTATACGTCTCCCTATTCTACTCCCTGTTATACGTCGCCCTATTCTACTCTGTTATACATCGCCCTATTCTACACTCTGTTATACGTCGCCCTATTCTACGTCGCCCTATTCTACTCTGTTATACGTCGCCCTATTCTACTCTCTGTTATACGTCGCCCTATTCTACTCTGTAATGTTATACGTCATCCTATTCTCTCTAATGTTATACGTCGTCCTACTCTACTCTGTAATGTTATACGTCATCCTATTCTCTCTAATGTTATACGTTATCCTACTCTACTCTGTAATGTTATACGTCGCCCTATTCTACTCTGTAATGTTATACGTCGTCCTACTCTACTCTGTAATGTTATACATTATCCTACTCTACTCTGTAATGTTATACGTCGTCCTACTCTGTAATGTTACACGTCGTCCTACTCTACTCTGTAATGTTATACGTCATCCTATTCTCTCTAATGTTATACGTTATCCTACTCTACTCGGTAATGTTATACGTCATCCTATTCTCTCTAATGTTATACATTATCCTACTCTACTCTGTAATGTTATACGTCGTCCTACTCTACTCTGTAATGTTATACGTCGCCCTATTCTACTCTGTAATGTTATACGTCGCCCTATTCTACTCTGTAATGTTATACGTCATCCTATTCTCTCTAATGTTATACGTTATCCTACTCTACTCTGTAATGTTATACATTATCCTACTCTACTCTGTAATGTTATACATTATCCTACTCTACTCTGTAATGTTATACGTCGCCCTATTCTACTCTGTTATACGTCGCCCTATTCTACTCTGTTGTACGTCGCCCTATTCTACTCTGTTATACGTCTCCCTATTATACTCTGTTATACGTCTCCCTATTCTATTCTACTGTTATACGTCTCCCTTTTCTACTGTTATACGTCGCCCTATTCTACTCTCTGTTATACGTCTCCCTATTCTACTCCCTGTTATACGTCGCCCTATTCTACTCTGTTATACATCGCCCTATTCTACACTCTGTTATACGTCGCCCTATTCTACGTCGCCCTATTCTACTCTGTTATACGTCGCCCTATTCTACTCTCTGTTATACGTCGCCCTATTCTACTCTCTGTTATACGTCGCCCTATTCTACTCTGTTATACGTCACCCTATTCTACTCTCTGTTATACGTCGCCCTATTCTACTCTGTTATACGTCGCCCTATTCTACTCTCTAATGTTATACGTCGCCCTACTCTACTCTGTAATGTTATACGTCGCCCTATTCTACTCTGTAATGTTATACGTCATCCTATTCTCTCTAATGTTATACGTCGTCCTACTCTACTCTGTAATGTTATACGTCATCCTATTCTCTCTAATGTTATACGTTATCCTACTCTACTCTGTAATGTTATACGTCGCCCTATTCTACTCTGTAATGTTATACGTCGTCCTACTCTACTCTGTAATGTTATACGTCATCCTATTCTCTCTAATGTTATACGTCGTCCTACTCTACTCTGTAATGTTATACATTATCCTACTCTACTCTGTAATGTTATACGTCGTCCTACTCTGTAATGTTACACGTCGTCCTACTCTACTCTGTAATGTTATACGTCATCCTATTCTCTCTAATGTTATACGTTATCCTACTCTACTCGGTAATGTTATACGTCATCCTATTCTCTCTAATGTTATACATTATCCTACTCTACTCTGTAATGTTATACGTCGTCCTACTCTGTAATGTTACACGTCGTCCTACTCTACTCTGTAATGTTATACGTCATCCTATTCTCTCTAATGTTATACGTTATCCTACTCTACTCGGTAATGTTATACGTCATCCTATTCTCTCTAATGTTATACATTATCCTACTCTACTCTGTAATGTTATACGTCGTCCTACTCTACTCTGTAATGTTATACGTCACCCTATTCTACTCTGTAATGTTATACGTCGCCCTATTCTACTCTGTAATGTTATACGTCATCCTATTCTCTCTAATGTTATACGTTATCCTACTCTACTCTGTAATGTTATACATTATCCTACTCTACTCTGTAATGTTATACATTATCCTACTCTACTCTGTAATGTTATACGTCGTCCTACTCTACTCTGTAATGTTATACGTCGTCCTACTCTACTCTGTAATGTTATACGTCATCCTATTCTCTCTAATGTTATACGTTATCCTACTCTACTCTGTAATGTTATACGTCGCCCTACTCTACTCTGTAATGTTATACGTCGCCCTATTCTCTCTAATGTTATACATTATCCTACTCTACTCTGTAATGTTATACATTATCCTACTCTACTCTGTAATGTTATACGTCGTCCTACTCTACTCTGTAATGTTATACGTCGTCCTATTCTCTCTGTTATACATTATCCTACTCTACTCTGTAATGTTATACGTCATCCTACTCTACTCTGTAATGTTATACGTCGTCCTATTCTCTCTAATGTTATACATTATCCTACTCTACTCTGTAATGTTATACATTATCCTACTCTACTCTGTAATGTTATACGTCATCCTATTCTCTCTAATGTTATACGTCGTCCTACTCTACTCTCTAATATTCTATGTCGTGGTAGTTTATGATATTACACACTATACCCTCTATAGTATTACACTACGCACTATTCTACTCTGTAAGTAAATAAATTACATTACTTCAGTCTGCAATGTAATACATTGTGCTACTCTACTCTCTAATTCTCCAAGTTCTACCATAAATGCTAAAGGAGAAAGTTAACGTATTGTAAGTGTTTTTAGTGTTCAGAGTTTAAGTTTGATTGATTGATTTGTTGATTGATTCTTAGAGCTGTGTAGCTGGCTGGCTGCTAGCCACAGAATGTAAATTAAGGAGCACGTCATGGGAGCAACTGGGTGATGGGACATATACACATATAGCAACTATTGACAATAATCATAATCATCAAGATCTGTGGCCATATCCCTCAGTCCTACCTTAACGTGCGAAGTGCCTGCAGTTCCTCTTCCAGCGCTGTGAGCTGGAGATGATGATCTTTGATGGAGCAAACACCTCCATCTTCCAGCTGCATCCATTTGAGGGCTTCCAGTTCTCTCTCCAGACCATTGTTTTTCAGTGCAGTCTCTCTCACCTCATCTCTCAATGCACAGAGCTCCTCCTCCTTCTGTTTAAACTGCTCCACAAGCTCCACCTTCTCCACCTCTATCCTCCGGAGATGTGCCTCCTTCTGTTCCAGAAGCTCCACCTTTTCCAGCTCCACCCACTGTAGCTCTCCCTCCATCTTCTGTAGCTCTGTCTGCTTCTGTTCCACCTTCTCCTCCAGCCCTGCCTTCTCCAGCTCCACCCTCTGCAACTTCTCCATTAGCTCAGTCACATCCTTCTCTACTAATGCAGCTCCATCCGTTTCCTTCTCCTCTCTCTCTTCTGTCCACCCTTTCTCATGTCCCTGCTCAGGGGTCTGTAGCTTTGTCTGAAGTTTCTGGAGTTTTGTCTCATACTGCAGTGTCAGCTCCCTCAGTCGCTCCTCCAGCTCCTCCCTCAGCTCCTGGCAGTTTATCTCAAAGTTTTTCTCTGCGAATGAGAATGTGGTCTTCTGCTTCTCGATTTCAGCTCTCAGTTCTTCCACTAATTTGTTCGCTTTTTCGTTGTCTGTGGCAAGAGTCCCCATTTTTTTCAGCAGAACCTCATGATCTTCTTTGAGAGACTTCAGCTCTTCTACCATGGCAGTTTCTTTTTCTTTCAAAAGCTTGTTTTCAGACTCTAGATTGTCTTTCCATGTCTCTTCCACTTCAGGCTCACTTTTCTCACTGTCTCTTTTTCTCAGTTCCTGAACTTCTTCCTGTAGTTCTTTTAGCTGCGAGACCAGCTCGTCCACTCTAGAGTTTTCCAGCGCCTGGCTCAGGTCATGCTTCAGCACCACAATCTCCTGTAGCAGCGAGACTCGTTCTGCATCCAAAACCACTTTCTCAGCTTCATACCCATTCCGGACCTGCCGGAGTTCATCCCGCAGGTTCTCCATGTTCATCTGGCTCTCGTGTTGAAGGTCTTCGCGGAGCCTGAAAAGTTCCTCCTCATGGCTAAAAAGGAGCTGTGTTCGTAGCCGCTCCAGCTCTGCCTCCTGAGACTCTGCCATCCGGTCCAGAACCGCATCTTTCTCCCGTTCCAGCATCTCTAGCTTGATTTGATAGTTTGTGATCTCTGACTCATGCTTTGCCTCCAGTTCACTCGAGGCTTCATGAGCAGCCACCAGCTTAGCCTGAAGGTCGCTAATTGCAGCCTGAAGCTCCTGCTGGACAGTCTGACTTCTTTCCATTTCATTACATTGCTTTGCCAAGCGCAAGTTCTCAACAAGTTCCTGTACCTGGTTCTGCAGCAAAAGCTTGTTTTCTGATACTTGTGCGAGGTCCTGCTCAGCTTTCTCTCGCAGAACCTGGTTCTCCTGCAGCTTTTGCTGGAGTTCTACAACCCGAGCATTCAGCGCATTGACCTCTCCAGCACTCTGAGTCCACTTTGCCCTTAAATGCTCTGAGATCTTGTCCACCTCTGCAGAATGCTGATCCCGGATACGTGCCAACTCCTCTGCATGCCTGGCCGAGAGTTCCTGCTTCATCTGAACAATTTGCTGGCCATACATCTCGTCCAGCTCTGCCCTGAGGTAGTCCATCTTACGGGCAGTGTCTCCTTGCTCTGCTCCCTGGTGGTGGTAGCGCTTCTGCAGGTCTTCCACAGTGCCCATTAGCTGCTGGATCTCGCCAGATGAGAGACGCTCCTTCTGTCTGGATGTCTGGAGGTCCAGCTCACAGGCTTCCAGCTCACGAACCTTCATGGCCAGCTGCTCACTGACCTCATTCAGATGATTTTTGGATGCCTGGAGATTGTCCTGGAGCTGGGCTAACAGCTGCTGCTGCTCGGCTATCAGCCTCTCCTGTTCTACTCTCTGCAGGTCCTTCTCCTGCAGTCTCTGAGCAAATGATTCTTCTGCTTCCCATGCAACCTGAGGACATGCAGAAAGAGTTGGTGTTATATTTCAGCTGCATTTGGCAGTGAGCAGCCTCTGGACCGCTAGAACACCTCAGTAAGCTCATCCTTTAATGGTTTTAAATGATATTACAAAGGCCTTGTAATCGATGCAGAACTTAGCAGAAAGTGAGTTTAAAACAGAAACACACTTTATGGTGAACACACGGGCTGCTGCATTCTGAACTACTTGGAGCCGATTTAGGGAGAAAGCAAGAGAACCAGCATGTAAGACAATAGTTCAGTAAAAATGAAGTATGACCTAATTTATCAGCATCTCGCAGGAGCACCAAGAGTCTTATTCTGAGGATATTTCTCAGTCTTACAGATATTAATGATATTAGACCAAATGATAAAACTAGCATCCAGCGTTACACCAGGGTCGTGAACTGTAGCTCTTGGTTGCACTGAAAAAATATTAACGTCCAATATAAAATCTGCAAATGTTATTTCAAGCTAATTTAGGACTCAGCAGTTACACTTCTGCTTTATCAGAGTCCAGCAAGAAGGAAATTCCTAATCATCCAGGCTTTTATGTCCTCCTGGAGATCTTAGCTTCAGCCTAACGTGATACCTGTTCTCATACCTAGCACTACTGTAACCAGACTTCTCCCGAACGTTCCAGAGTAGCACAATCGTCTAACATTGACCCTCTAATCAGGAGATCAAGAGCTCAATCCCTGGTCATGCAACAGCCCATCTGAGGACGAGGGTCCATAAGAACACAATAGGACTTGCTCTCTCTCGAGGTGGACAGGATGGACCCCCGTCTTTATCGATCATTCAGTGAAATACTAGCCATTGCAGGTGTCTGTTACCTCAGGCAATAGAACTAGGGGTTAGCATCCTCCTCTAAGCACGTTCAGCTGTGCAATGACATGACATTAAAGATGCAATGGCAATTCAGGGGACTCGGAGGAAACTTGTGTTTGCCTTCACCCTCCCACCAGTGGTGGTTTAGTGTAGGGAGTCCTAACTAGTGGGTGAAAAAAAAAGTTCTTGACCAGGGAGCAGAGCAAGGAGACACTGCCCGTAAGATGCCCAAAACTATCTAGAGCAAGTGTGGCAGATTCTGGTTGAAAAGAGAAAGGTATCAAGCCAGAAAGCTAAGCTGAGAAAGCATCAAATGATTAATAAAATAAATTAGTAATTTGCTGATCACCAGTCGTCACTCCTCAAAGATCAGATTTTTTTTTTTTTTAATCCTTCTTATCTATATTGCACGACATGGGCTGACCTGTTGGAGACGTTGCTCGGACGCTCGGACGCCATCCTGGAGCTCGGCTAACAGCTTCTCCTGTTCTGCCACCCTCAGGTCTTTCTCCTGCAGTCTCCGGGTGAAGGATTCTTCTGCTTCCCTCGAGACCTGAGGATATAAAGGACCAACCACCTGTCAATAACAAACCAAGGATGGGAAATCTAACTAAAACATGGAAGTTTTAAAACCTCTAGCGCAGGAGGTGATTGTAAGAGAGCAGGCGGAGATGGGAGGTGATCAAGTCATCAGTACCCACCGTTTCGATCTGGGAGAGCCTCTGGGTCATCTGTAACAGCTTCTCCTGAAGACCTATGACCTCTATGTCCCTCTCCTCCAGCTGAACCTGGAGATCTTTGACCTTAACACCTCTATCCTCCAGCTGCTGCTGGAAGAACAGGACCTGTTGCCTGGCCTGTATGAGGTCCGCCGCAGTGCTGCTGATGCTGGAGCTCCTCAACGACTCACCCACCTGCAACTATAAGTAACACATACAGACCTTTAGTGCGGGACTCCATGTGATCTCATAATGAAGTGTAAATATGGAAAGTTCAGTGGAAGATCAAATCCCCCCCAGTTCCTGAAAGCATCCCAAAGCACTCTTCTGCTTGGAAACAGCTTGTCCATCACTATTTACGGGTAAGTTCTGCTGCCAAATTTGACACTCGTGTTCACTCAGTCCTTCACCTCTCCGAGAGCTCATCCAATAAGCACCACTACAGCTAATACGGTAATGGAACGGCGCTCAAAATGGAATCAGGGATTCCCCCACAGGGAGATGCTGAGGCTAAGTGGAACACTACACTAAAAACAGACGGTAAACTTGTCATTTCGTCCAGAGTGTCCTTTTCATTAATCTCCAACAGAACAACGGCAGAACTTTCTCAGCGATCTTCTGACATCTAAACATCTAAATGCTGAGACGTACAGTGTGATCTACACTTTCTTTGTTAAATACTCAGACACAATCTCGCTCTGATGTCATCGCTGATGATACTGATAAACCTGAGAGCTTCTAAAGTCTAAACTCTACTCTGATAACTTCAGCATTAACTGGACTGCACGGGGCTCGTTTTTTTGGTATTTAATCATGAACCCCAGCCATTCACTTTCACTGCGGAGTTTAATTAAAAATGTAACTTCATGTACATTTGATGCCTTTATGTTATCTGCTATGATAATGCTAATAACGGTTGCGTTAGAGCCAATCTAACAATGCAGTCTTTTGGTTTTAGATCACTTTTAGCACACTTGTCAGCCTCTGAAATCTGAAAACTGGGAAAAATGACGCCAAAGCAGTGTGTTGCTGGGTATCATTGTCAGCTCGCTCTCGGATTCCGTTTCCCGGCCTTAGACAGGAATGAGGAAACTTCTTGAACCGTCTCCGAATTGCTGCTAGCTGCTCTGAGGTGACACCCAGTCACTTTAGCGTAGTTTTCACTGCAGCACAATCAGAGCTCCAAACATGGCACCATTTATTAATCAGTTTCAAATTAAACTGAACATAAAAGAAGGAGAAGTGGGGGAGCCGTGAGGATAAATCAGACGCTCTCTCACACGCCGACTGTCCGTCTCCCTTCTTAAAAACATGTGGACCCTCTTTCCCTCCGAAACAGCTGAAGTTACGGCCTCAAGCACAACATTTTACCTTTACTAAACATGTTTTGGTTCAGTCTGTTCTGGTTCTATTTGCCCTACAGCAAGACGAAATTCCGACTCCAAGATTGCTGCTACTTTTTTTTCTCCAGTGTTAAAACTAAAGAAGCAAACTTCGGACAGCGAGCAGGTCTTAAGAGAGACGCTGCCGAGCGCACAGTCCCAGCTCTGTCGTACCTGCTGGAACTGGAGCTGCAGTTTCTGGCTCTGCTCCGTCAGCTCCAGGAACTCCCTCATCACCTCGTCCTTCTCCGTACGAGCCTGCTGCAGGTTGGCCGTCAGCTGGGTGATGATTCCATCTCTCTGTTTCAGCGCAGCCTCAAAGTCCTGCAGCTGCACAGACACAGTATTTAAGACGAGATTAAAAGGTGCTGTGATTTAGCGGCTCACAGTCAGAGCTATCCAGGCTCAACACGGAGGGGCTTAGTTTAATATGCTGGCAGTAACGAAGACCCTGAAAGTAAACAGTAAACTACATGAACTACACCCCCCCCATATACATTCACTAAGGTTCACAGACGAATGAGAACGATATTACAGCTTTCATCTCAGATAAAATGGATTTTTAGCCATGCTGATGTTTTCTCCTCATACTTGCCATATTTAAGACCCCCTTTTCACTCACGACAGATGTTTTTTGTTAAGTTCGTTGAGTTGCAGCTGCTCCCTGCTATGTCAACATTCATGTTATTTAAAAGCAGAAATTCCCGAGCTAGAATTTTCATTTTGGTGCATCACTATTTAATAACATGCAAATGAAATTCATCTGTCTTTAAGGATAATAAGCCTCAATGTCTAACAGCACTTCAAGTTAATAACCTTCACACGGTGCAATTTCACTTTGCCGGGGATTCTTATTTCATCGGCACGACATTAAATCCTCCAACCTGAGTGCAGCTGCTCTGTCATATACAAAACCTGCCGAGTTTATAGACGTACGCGGCTCTCCAGCTCCAGCAATCACATTCAGCATGAACATAAATTACTGGTCATCTCCAGTTCACCAGAGAAAGGCCATAATTTCGTCCTCTCACCTCTTAAAAGGTACAAAAACACGTCTACAGCAATTCTACTCAAATTAACGTGGCTTTAGTGCTTCGTGACTATAGAGGAAAAAGGTTTCAGACACCCAACGAAACACGTTACGGTGGCTTGTAATGTCTGTTGATAACAGTCAGACAGTCATTCAGGGATCTTTTCCACTTTATGAACTCCCGTCCACAGAGCACCTTCATCAGATGCTCCGTAAGGTCTTACATGTGCACACAGGCACTCATACTGTCCAGGACATCACATGAACAAACATCATGACTGTAAACGCTGCATTATTTAAAATAAGACATACTGCACTGGGCTTCAGATACACACCAGAAACAGCTAAGGACTGAGCGCAAGTTAACCTTGGCCAGAGGACAAACAGTGGAGAAACCAGAGAGACAGAAGGGACAGACCAGAGAGAAAACAGAGAGACAGAAAGGACAGACCAGAGAGAAGACAGAGAGACAGAAAGGACAGACCAGAGAGAAAATAGAGAGACAGAAAGGACAGACCAGAGAGAAATCAGACACCAGACAGAGACCAGAGACACATCAGAGAGAAGTCAGACACCAGACAGAGACCAGAGACACATCAGAGAGAAATCAGACACCAGACAGAGACCAGAGACACATCAGAGAGAAATCAGACACCAGACAGAGACCAGAGACACATCAGAGGGAAATCAGACACCAGACAGAGACCAGAGACACATCAGAGAGAAATCAGACACCAGACAGAGACCAGAGACACATCAGAGAGAAATCAGACACCAGACAGAGACCAGAGACACATCAGAGAGAAATCAGACACCAGACAGAGACCAGAGACACATCAGAGAGAAATCAGACACCAGACACAGACCAGAGACATCAGAGACTAATCAGACACCAGACACAGACCAGAGACACATCAGAGAGAAATCAGACACCAGACAGAGACCAGAGACACATCAGAGAGAAATCAGACACCAGACAGAGACCAGAGACACATCAGAGAGAAATCAAACACCAGACAGAGACCAGAGACACATCAGAGAGAAATCAAACACCAGACAGAGACCAGAGACACATCAGAGAGACGTCAGACACCAGACACAGACCAGAGACACATCAGAGACTAATCAGACACCAGACACAGACCAGAGACACAGAGAGAAGTCAGACACCAGACAGAGACCAGAGACACATCAGAGAGAAATCAGACACCAGACAGAGACCAGAGACACATCAGAGAGAAATCAGACACCAGACAGAGACCAGAGACACATCAGAGAGAAATCAGACACCAGACAGAGACCAGAGACACATCAGAGAGAAATCAGACACCAGACAGAGACCAGAGACACATCAGAGAGAAATCAGACACCAGACAGAGACCAGAGACACATCAGAGAGAAATCAGACACCAGACACAGACCAGAGACACATCAGAGACTAATCAGACACCAGACAGAGACCAGAGACACATCAGAGAGAAATCAAACACCAGACAGAGACCAGAGACACATCAGAGAGACGTCAGACACCAGACACAGACCAGAGACACATCAGAGACTAATCAGACACCAGACACAGACCAGAGACACAGAGAGAAGTCAGACACCAGACAGAGACCAGAGACACATCAGAGAGAAGTCAGACACCAGACAGAGACCAGAGACACATCAGAGAGAAGTCAGACACCAGACAGAGACCAGAGACACATCAGAGAGAAATCAGACACCAGACAGAGACCAGAGACACATCAGAGAGAAATCAGACACCAGACACAGACCAGAGACACATCAGAGACTAATCAGACACCAGACAGAGACCAGAGACACATCAGAGAGAAATCAGACACCAGACAGAGACCAGAGACACATCAGAGAGAAGTCAGACACCAGACACAGACCAGAGACACATCAGAGACTAATCAGACACCAGACAGACACCAGAGACACATCAGAGAGAAATCAGACATCAGACAGAGACCAGAGACACATCAGAGAGAAATCAGACACCAGACAGAGACCAGAGACACATCAGAGAGAAATCAGACACCAGACAGAGACCAGAGACACATCAGAGAGAAATCAGACACCAGACAGAGACCAGAGACACATCAGAGACTAATCAGACACCAGACACAGGCCAGAGACACATCAGAGACTAATCAGACACCAGACAGAGACCAGAGACACATCAGAGAGAAGTCAGACACCAGACAGAGACCAGAGACACATCAGAGAGAAATCAGACACCAGACAGAGACCAGAGACACATCAGAGAGAAATCAGACACCAGACAGAGACCAGAGACACATCAGAGAGAAATCAGACACCAGACAGAGACCAGAGACACATCAGAGAGAAATCAGACACCAGACACAGACCAGAGACACATCAGAGACTAATCAGACACCAGACAGAGACCAGAGACACATCAGAGAGAAATCAGACACCAGACAGAGACCAGAGACACATCAGAGAGAAGTCAGACACCAGACACAGACCAGAGACACATCAGAGACTAATCAGACACCAGACACAGACCAGAGACACATCAGAGACTAATCAGACACCAGACAGAGACCAGAGACACATCAGAGAGAAATCAAACACCAGACAGAGACCAGAGACACATCAGAGAGACGTCAGACACCAGACACAGACCAGAGACACATCAGAGACTAATCAGACACCAGACACAGACCAGAGACACATCAGAGAGAAGTCAGACACCAGACAGAGACCAGAGACACATCAGAGAGAAGTCAGACACCAGACAGAGACCAGAGACACATCAGAGAGAAGTCAGACACCAGACAGAGACCAGAGACACATCAGAGAGAAATCAGACACCAGACAGAGACCAGAGACACATCAGAGACTAATCAGACACCAGACACAGGCCAGAGACACATCAGAGACTAATCAGACACCAGACAGAGACCAGAGACACATCAGAGAGAAGTCAGACACCAGACAGAGACCAGAGACACATCAGAGAGAAATCAGACACCAGACAGAGACCAGAGACACATCAGAGAGAAATCAGACACCAGACAGAGACCAGAGACACATCAGAGAGAAATCAGACACCAGACAGAGACCAGAGACACATCAGAGAGAAATCAGACACCAGACACAGACCAGAGACACATCAGAGACTAATCAGACACCAGACAGAGACCAGAGACACATCAGAGAGAAATCAGACACCAGACAGAGACCAGAGACACATCAGAGAGAAGTCAGACACCAGACACAGACCAGAGACACATCAGAGACTAATCAGACACCAGACACAGACCAGAGACACATCAGAGACTAATCAGACACCAGACAGAGACCAGAGACACATCAGAGAGAAATCAAACACCAGACAGAGACCAGAGACACATCAGAGAGACGTCAGACACCAGACACAGACCAGAGACACATCAGAGACTAATCAGACACCAGACACAGACCAGAGACACATCAGAGAGAAGTCAGACACCAGACAGAGACCAGAGACACATCAGAGAGAAGTCAGACACCAGACAGAGACCAGAGACACATCAGAGAGAAGTCAGACACCAGACAGAGACCAGAGACACATCAGAGAGAAATCAGACACCAGACAGAGACCAGAGACACATCAGAGAGAAATCAGACACCAGACACAGACCAGAGACACATCAGAGACTAATCAGACACCAGACAGAGACCAGAGACACATCAGAGAGAAATCAGACACCAGACAGAGACCAGAGACACATCAGAGAGAAGTCAGACACCAGACACAGACCAGAGACACATCAGAGACTAATCAGACACCAGACAGACACCAGAGACACATCAGAGAGAAATCAGACATCAGACAGAGACCAGAGACACATCAGAGAGAAATCAGACACCAGACAGAGACCAGAGACACATCAGAGAGAAATCAGACACCAGACAGAGACCAGAGACACATCAGAGAGAAATCAGACACCAGACAGAGACCAGAGACACATCAGAGACTAATCAGACACCAGACACAGGCCAGAGACACATCAGAGACTAATCAGACACCAGACAGAGACCAGAGACACATCAGAGAGAAGTCAGACACCAGACAGAGACCAGAGACACATCAGAGAGAAATCAGACACCAGACAGAGACCAGAGACACATCAGAGAGAAATCAGACACCAGACAGAGACCAGAGACACATCAGAGAGAAATCAGACACCAGACAGAGACCAGAGACACATCAGAGAGAAATCAGACACCAGACACAGACCAGAGACACATCAGAGACTAATCAGACACCAGACAGAGACCAGAGACACATCAGAGAGAAATCAGACACCAGACAGAGACCAGAGACACATCAGAGAGAAGTCAGACACCAGACACAGACCAGAGACACATCAGAGACTAATCAGACACCAGACACAGACCAGAGACACATCAGAGACTAATCAGACACCAGACAGAGACCAGAGACACATCAGAGAGAAATCAGACACCAGACAGAGACCAGAGACACATCAGAGAGAAGTCAGACACCAGACAGAGACCAGAGACACATCAGAGAGAAGTCAGACACCAGACAGAGACCAGAGACACATCAGAGAGAAATCAGACACCAGACAGAGACCAGAGACACATCAGAGAGAAATCAGACACCAGACACAGACCAGAGACACATCAGAGACTAATCAGACACCAGACAGAGACCAGAGACACATCAGAGAGAAATCAGACACCAGACAGAGACCAGAGACACATCAGAGAGAAGTCAGACACCAGACACAGACCAGAGACACATCAGAGACTAATCAGACACCAGACAGACACCAGAGACACATCAGAGAGAAATCAGACACCAGACAGAGACCAGAGACACATCAGAGAGAAGTCAGACACCAGACAGAGACCAGAGACACATCAGAGAGAAATCAGAAACCAGACAGAGACCAGAGACACATCAGAGAGAAATCAGACACCAGACAGAGAACAGAGGCACATCAGAGAGAAATCAGACACCAGACAGAGACCAGAGACAAATCAGAGAGAGAGAGCAAGAGACAGAGAGCGAGAGAGAGAGAGGAAAAAACAGAGGGACCAGAGAGAAACATGGGAGAGCCAACAGAGTGGCAAACAGAGTGAATTTTAACATGAAAAGGCGATGTCATCTCTGGTCAGTAGAGGGCGCATCGCATGCCCTGCTCCACTCCTGACTCCTCTTATTTTAACATCCTGTTAGTTTTATTTACATTTATTTTTTAAACATATGGCTTTTGTCCTCTAGCTGAGCACTGCTGAAACTAAAGCGGACCAAGCATAGGTACCTGTTGCACTCCCTCAGCTCCGAACGCCGCCCTGATCTCTTCCAGCTCTCGGCTCAGCTCCTCCACCGTCAGGTTTTTGGCAGCCAGCTCGTCCTCCATGGCCTGCAGGCGGCTCGGCGGCTCGGCCTGCTGGAGCTCCTCCTCCAGAGGAGACATTGGAGGATGTAGCTCTTCATCCTGAGATGCGGTGTGAAGGAAAATTCAACAAAGCCCTGCACGTTTCCCGCTCTTTCTCTTCCCGTCTTTTCCTTTTCTTCTCTTTATCTTATGACACCTGGAAGCTTAAACCCTTAGAAGTCTCAGTTGCTGAACACCATAATCTCATCACCAGTCAAGCGTCAGCGGAGAAAGAGCAGATTCTAAATTTTCAATCCAGGCCAACATTAGCATTTGTAAGTAGAAGATATTTTATGACTATTTGGATTTGATGAAATATTATTTATGATTTCTACTCATTTTGATACACAGTAACGCAACTATGTAATTAATTCATGTTAAATTTGTAGTTTCACATAAACAGTAGAGCAAAACACCAGTAAGTCTGGACTTCTGAGAGTCAAAAGCTCTTTTATAATCATTTCCTGCTGAACTCCCTCCTTTTCCAGTTTTTGTTGCATACAATCAAATCAATCAGCCTGCTCTCCCTGTTCCCTGCTGTGAAAGCACAGAGTGCACTTAGCGCTCGCCGTAGTCCCGGACCCGAACACTCAAACGCTTGGAAGCAGACAGCCTCAGCTGGTTAGTGAGTTAGAGCAGGTTTCAGCAGAACGAAGCGCCATGTGCAGGTGAAAGAAAGCGACAGAGCAGCAGCAGGGTGTCTGCAGGCATCATCCACTGTGTCAGTGTCTGCAAGGTCAGAAGTAGTTAGTCACTTTTCCTTTAGCTTAACACATGCCCCTGCCTCGCACAGTGTCCCCGTGCCATTTAAAATGACGTGATGTTTTCTAAAAAACTAAGTTGACTGGGCTGCAAGCCACACTCTCCATTGAGGTAGGGGGCACAAGCGAGAGAGACACCTCGTCACAGCAGCGGGGTTTGACTGGGTAACAAGCAGGGTGACTTCATTGCAGTAGTGGGGCACTAGCCAAGAGATTCCTCACCACAGCAACGGAGTTTGACTGGGCCACGAGACTCCTCACCACTGTAATTTCACTGTGGAAATGGAGCATGAATGAGTCACAGGCCAGGAGACTTGTCACCACAGTGGTAGAGTCTGACTGGGTCACAGGCCAGGAGATTCCACCACAGTAATGGAGTTTGACTGGGCAACAAGCCCGGCAATTATGCTGCAAGACTCATCACCACTGTAGTCTCACTGTGGTAATTGGAGTGTGACTGGGCCACAGGCCAGGACTTCAAAGTAGTGGAGTTTGACTGGGCCACGAGCCAGGAGACTCTTCATCACAGAAACTGAGTTTGACTAGGTTATGAGCCGAAAGATTCCACCACATTAGCGGAGCTTGACTGGGCCATGAGTCAGGAAGTTTCTTACCACAGTAGTGGAGTTTGACTGGGCCACGAGCCAGGAAGTTTCTTACCACAATAGTGGAGATTGACTGGGCCATGAGCCAGGAGGTTTCTTACCACAGTAGTGGAGTTTGACTGGGCCACGAGCCAGGAAGTTTCTTACCACAATAGTGGAGATTGACTGGGCCATGAGCCAGGAGGTTTCTTACCACAGTAGTGGAGTTTGACTGGGCCACGAGCCAGGAAGTTTCTTACCACAATAGTGGAGATTGACTGGGCCATGAGCCAGGAGGTTTCTTACTACAGTAGTGGAGTTTGACTGGGCCATGAGCCAGGAAGTTTCTTACCACAGTAGTGGAGTTTGACTGGGCCATGAGCCAGGAAGTTTCTTACCACAGTAGTGGAGTTTGACTGGGCCATGAACCAGGAAGTTTCTTACCACAGTATTGGAGTTTGACTGGGCCATGAGCCAGGAAGTTTCTTACTACAGTAGTGGAGTTTGACTGGGCCACGAGCCAGGAAGTTTCTTACCACAGTAGTGGAGCTGGACTGGGCCTTGAGCGAGCAGGTTTCTTACCACAGTAGTGGAGTTTGACTGGGCCATGGGCCGGGAGGTTTCTTACCACAGTAGTGGAGTTTGACTGGGCCATGAGCCAGGAAGTTTCTTACTACAGTAGTGGAGTTTGACTGGGCCACGAGCCAGGAGGCTCTTCACCACAGCTGAGGATTTTGACTGGGTCATGAGCAGGGAGATTTGACAACAGTAGATGAGTCTGACTGGGCCATGCGTCAGGAAACTCTATACTGTAACAGTGGAGACAGCAGAGAAACTGTGCATGTGTCTGTGTGTATATGTGCTATCAATTCGTCTTTGGAACGCGAGCTTGAATTTGAGATATAAATTACCAAATTATTATTAGTCTGATTTTTATTATTACATCAGTACGTAGTTAGGCCTTTATTAAAATGTCATTTCAGACACTATTTGGACTTTTAAGGACATGCAAACACCCTGAGTGCATTAGCCGGCGGACTGCTTTAACAGACGGTTACTGTAGCCTCACCTTCAGTGACCTCTGAGACAGCACATGGCACCCATTCACCTGTCAATTAACAATCGATTATCACCTAAAGCTGTAATCCTCTTTACAAAGGAGAGTAACAAACATTCAGACAAACAAATCAGTCCTGACAGAGGATCCCTTGAACGTGGATAATATGCACATGAACTGAAACTCATTAGCAGGAGATCTTCGCTGTGAACACGATGACTGGATAACCAGAATTCTAAAATATTAAACATTCATCTGATTAAAAGTTCAGGTAGCAGGTTTGATCTAATCTACTGAAACAGAGCCTGGCAGCGTGGAGCGGTTCTTTAATGAGAGAAATTGACACTGAAACCTGATCCAGAACTACCTGAGAACTTTATTAAATATGCTAATGAAATACTTATTAGACTCTAATATGTGATCTCTCACTCGGTGGAGAGATGGTGGAGAATATTCTAGAATAGTGTGAATGGAAGACAAAGTAATAGAACAGCGTGAATGGAGGGAGAACATACTAGAACAGTTGAAATGGAGAAGAACATACTAGAACAGTGTGAATGGTGGAAAACACACTAGAACAGTGGGAATGGTGGAGAACACACTAGAACAGTGGGAATGGTGGAGAACACACTAGAACAGTGGGAATGAGAGAGAATGTTCTGGCGCAGCGGTCTTCAGATCTGAATCCAGTGTTCCGGTCCTGGTTTTCAGTCAGTCAGTAACACACACAGCTCAGTTACCTGCTAGTGAACCGAAAATCCAGGACCGGAAACGGAATTAAAGATCCGGATTCGTTCTAGCGTCTCTAAAACAGTCACACCCAGGAGCCAGACTCCGGTTCTGCTGTTCTGCATGTAAGTGGACGTACCTCGGAGGAGCAGTCTTCAGCCGTGGTGGACACTTCGCTCTCGGGCTGAAACAGAGGAATCAGAGTCGTTATCGATCCGATCCACGTTAACACGTCCCATCATTCAAAATCAGCCCCGCCGATGAGCTAACGCTAACTCTACACCCAGTAGCTACAGGGCCGAACGACGACGAGGACTCGTCGCCTTCCACGCGAGGTCTTTCCTCCTCAGCGGATGAGGACACATGTTGGTTTAGTGGAAAACAGGTTGCTCACTCTTTCTGGACCGAGCCAGCATTAGCATGTCAGCCTGGGTGGCGATAAGGCCATGCCGGGCCGGGCCGGGCCGCTGTCCCTGCGTCCACATTATATGACATGTCCACAAACACTTTTCTTCAATGCCATTTTACCATTCCGTTAAAACATAAAGCAGCTCAGTTTCTAGTTTAATCACTCCTTAAAGAACAGCCCAACACAGCTTTTAGAACCAAACGCTGGCATCTAGAACAGTTACTGTGAGGACAGTGTGCAATAATGTGGGCGTGCAGTTAGCGCTGTGCTAATTGGTGGGGTATAAGCTTATATTACTAGTAAGCTACACCAGCCTCGCAGCTCCAGGGCTTAAGCTAAAGAGGACAGCGGGTAGTCTAGTCCCCAGTGTGGAACCCGAGGCACACAGAACACATGAGTTTGTGAGGAGGAGTTTAAGGCCATATTAACAGCAGGAGAGCTGAGCTGTGGGTCTAAACCTCGTAGATCGACTGAGCTCCATTAGCACGGAACCTTCTGAGGGAAGCGCTGCTCCAGAGAAGAATGAGGTCAATTACATACGCTTCAGGATTTCTGTCCCACTGACCTACATCTCACAGAAAGCCTGGAGCCTCAACTTGCAGGGTGGACGACAGACACTCAGACTCGCAGGGTGGAAGACAGACACTCAGACTCGCAGGGTGGATAACAGACTCTCAGGGTGGACGACAGACACTCAGACTCGCAGGGTGGAAGACAGACACTCAGACTCGCAGGGTGGATAACAGACTCTCAGGGTGGACGACAGACACTCAGACTCGCAGGGTGGACGACAGACTCTCAGACTCGCAGGGTGGACGACAGACTCGCAGGGTGGATGACAGACTCTCAGACTCGCAAGGTGGACGACAGTCTCGCAGGGTGGACGACAGTCTCGCAGACTCACAGGGTGGACGACAGACACTCAGGGTGGACGACAGACTCGCAGACTCGCAGGGTGGACAACAGACAATCAGGGTGGACGACAGACTCTCAGACTCGCAGGGTGGACAACAGACAATCAGGGTGGACGACAGACTCTCAGACTCGCAGGGTGGACGACAGACTCTCAGACTCGCAGGGTGGACGACAGACTCTCAGACTCGCAGGGTGGACAACAGACTCTCAGACTCGCAGGGTGGACAACAGACTCTCAGGGTGGACGACAGACACTCAGACTCGCAGGGTGGACGACAGACTCTCAGACTCGCAGGGTGGACGACAGACTCTCAGACTCACAGGGTGGACGACAGACTCGCAGGGTGGACGACAGACTCTCAGACTCGCAAGGTGGATGACAGTCTCGCAGGGTGGACGAAAGTCTCGCAGACTCACAGGGTGGACGACAGACACTCAGGGTGGACGACAGACTCGCAGGGTGGACGACAGACAATCAGGGTGGACGACAGACTCTCAGACTCGCAGGGTGGACGACAGACTCTCAGACTCGCAGGGTGGACAACAGACTCTCAGGGTGGACAACAGACTCTCAGGGTGGACGACAGACACTCAGACTCGCAGGGTGGACAACAGACTCTCAGGGTGGACGACAGACACTCAGACTCGCAGGGTGGACGACAGACTCTCAGACTCGCAGGGTGGACGACAGACTCTCAGACTCGCAAGGTGGACGACAGTCTCGCAGGGTGGACGACAGTCTCGCAGACTCACAGGGTGGACGACAGACACTCAGGGTGGACGACAGACTCGCAGACTCGCAGGGTGGACGACAGACAATCAGGGTGGACGACAGACTCTCAGACTCGCAGGGTGGACGACAGACTCTCAGACTCGCAGGGTGGACGACAGACTCTCAGGGTGGACGACAGACACTCAGACTCGCAGGGTGGACGACAGACACTCAGACTCGCAGGGTGGACGACAGACTCTCAGACTCGCAGGGTGGACGACAGACTCGCAGGGTGGACGACAGTCTCGCAGGGTGGACGACAGTCTCGCAGACTCGCAGGGTGGACGACAGACTGTCAGACTCACAGGGTGGACGACAGACTCTCAGGGTGGACGACAGACTCTCAGACTCGCAGGGTGGACGGCAGACTCTACTTCTTCTGTTGTTATAACAGACGTTACCCTGAACGTGGGCGCTCACAAACTCCTTCTGGTGTGGGCTCTCCTGTGCTAACAGTGCTCCCTGCTGGACGAAGTTCAGACTGCAAGAGATTTCCAAAGCCATGACGCACAGGCTTTACCAACAAGAACACAGACCGTTTACACGCAGTGAATATAATTGTATAATAGTGAAAACTGAGACTTCACAATGTATTGAATCGCTTCCTAAAGAATCGTTATCGAATGAAATCGTGGTGAAATCCAAGATGTGATGATGCGACTGAATCACAACTGAACCAAATCAATGACCAATCAGGTTTGTTGATGTACTGAATCACTTCCTAAAGAATCATAACTGAATGATAACTGAATCAAATCAATGACCAATCTGAGGTTTGCTGATTTACTGAATCACTTCCTAAAGAATCATAACTGAATGATAACTGAATCAAATCAATAACCAATCAGAGGTTTGCTGATTTACTGAATCACTTCCTAAAGAATCATAACTGAATGATAACTGAATCAAATCAATGACCAATCTGATGTGTGCTGATGAATAATTTCCTGAAGCATCACGATGGAATCAAATCCAAGTTGTTGTGAAATCTGAGATTTGATGATGTACTGAATTATTTTATAATCACAATTGTAACAAATTGAATATGGGTGACCTGACTCCCTAAAGAATCATAACTGAAATGAGTCAGCATGAAATCTGAGATTTGATACTGGATTGAATCTTTCCCTAAAGATTCGTAACCGAATCAAACTGACTGACTGAATCAGATTTTGTGATGCAGTGACTCACTGCCCATTTATGGCGTATTGGAGATTACAGTCCAGCTTTAAATGTTCTATGTTTTTCCTGTATTTACTCTACTCGTTCACACTGATGGCCGGACTGAGACTGTATAACCTGCTGTTTACCCTGATTACTTCATTTCCACCAGTACTGACTTAAAAACGGATGAATATATACCTGAAAATGACGCTCATTTTTATTATTGTATTTATCTTATTGTCGACTGTACATATGTCAACAATTCCTTTTCTAATATATATATAAGCATAAAGCTGGACAGAGGAAAGGCCGACTCATTGACCGCCGAGGACGAGCTCTCCTGTTCTTATAGAGCTGTTTTTACCTCTTAATGGACGTAATGTACTAGTTTACATCACTGACAGCACTAATGATTAAATGATGATAAACAGTAAACACTAATGGATTAATAAGCACTAATGGATCAATATTAAGCGATATTAAAGAGTCAGGATGTTAATGAGCTGCTCCAGAGTCAGGAGTGGAGAGCTGCAGCTGTCTGGGTGCTTGAATGGACTGAAGGATGAAAATCAGAGCAGCTCTAAACGCATTAAAGTGCACATCACTGCTGTCAAAACAAAGGATTTTATTTTTCCCCATCATTTGAACACAGCCGCTGAACTGTAAAGCATTCATGAAATGAACTTATTAAAGAAGCCCGATGAACAGCTGTAAAAATATGATGACAACTGACGAAGCATCAGGATTCAGAAAATGAAACAGCCATGGCACAATGTCAGATTTCACGATGTACTGAGAATCATTTCCTAAAGAATCAGTAAAGAATCTAATTGAACTGAGCTGAAATGTGAGTTTTGATGACGTACTGAATCATTCCCTAAAGAATCAGTAAAGAATCTAATTGAACTGTGCTGAAATGTGAGTGTTAACGTACTGAATCATTTCCTAAAGAATCATTAAAGAATCTAATTGAACTGCGCTGAAATGTGAGTGTTAACGTACTGAATCATTTCCTAAAGAATCATTAAAGAATCTAATTGAACTGCGCTGAAATGTGAGTTTTGATGACGTACTGAATCATTCCCTAAAGAATCAGTAAAGAATCTAATTGAACTGAGCTGAAATGTGAGTTTTGATGACGTACTGAATCATTCCCTAAAGAATCAGTAAAGAATCTAATTGAACTGTGCTGAAATGTGAGTGTTAACGTACTGAATCATTTCCTAAAGAATCATTAAAGAATCTAATTGAACTGCGCTGAAATGTGAGTTTTGATGACGTACTGAATCATTCCCTAAAGAATCAGTAAAGAATCTAATTGAACTGTGCTGAAATGTGAGTGTTAACATACTGAATCATTTCCTAAAGAATCATTAAAGAATCTAATTGAACTGTGCTGAAATGTGAGTTTTGATGACGTACTGAATCATTCCCTAAAGAATCAGTAAAGAATCTAATTGAACTGTGCTGAAATGTGAGTTTTGATGACGTACTGAATCATTTCCTAAAGAATCATTAAAGAATCTAATTAAACTGCGCTGAAATGTGAGTTTAGATGACGTCCTGAATCATTCCCTAAAGAATCAGTAAAGAATCTAATTGAACTGAGCTGAAATGTGAGTTTTGATGACATCCTGAATCATTTCCTAAAGAATCAGTAAAGAATCTAATTGAACTGTGCTGAAATGTGAGTGTTAACGTACTGAATCATTTCCTAAAGAATCATTAAAGAATCTAATTGAACTGAGCTGAAATGTGAGTTTTGATGACGTACTGAATCATTCCCTAAAGAATCAGTAAAGAATCTAATTGAACTGTGCGGAAATGTGAGTTTTGATGACATACTGAATCATTCCCTAAAGAATCAGTAAAGAATCTAATTGAACTGAGCTGAAATGTGAGTTTTGATGACGTACTGAATCATTCCCTAAAGAATCAGTAAAGAATCTAATTGAACTGTGCTGAAATGTGAGTTTTGATGACGTACTGAATCATTCCCTAAAGAATCAGTAAAGAATCTAATTGAACTGAGCTGAAATGTGAGTTTTGATGACGTACTGAATCATTCCCTAAAGAATCAGTAAAGAATCTAATTGAACTGTGCTGAAATGTGAGTGTTAACGTACTGAATCATTTCCTAAAGAATCATTAAAGAATCTAATTGAACTGCGCTGAAATGTGAGTTTTGATGACGTACTGAATCATTTCCTAAGGAATCAGTAAAGAATCTAATTGAACTGCGCTGAAATGTGAGTTTTGATGACGTACTGAATAATTTCCTAAAGAATCAGTAAAGAATCTAATTGAACTCTGAAATGTGAGTTTTGATGACATACTGAATCATTTCCTAAGGAATCAGTAAAGAATCTAATTGAACTGCGCTGAAATGTGAGTTTTGATGACATACTGAATCATTCCCTAAAGAATCAGTAAAGAATCTAATTGAACTGCGCTGAAATGTGAGTTTTGATGACGTACTGAATCATTTCCTAAGGAATCAGTAAAGAATCTAATTGAACTGCGCTGAAATGTGAGTTTTGATGACGTACTGAATCATTTCCTAAGGAATCAGTAAAGAATCTAATTGAACTGCGCTGAAATGTGAGTTTTGATGACATACTGAATCATTTTCTAAAGAATCGTTTTAGAATCAAATTGAATCACACTGAAATGTGAGTAATCATAAAATACTGACTCATTAAAGCTTCATTAAAGAATCAAAGCAGCTTTCCGTTCTTCTCAGGAGACCCACTTTCATCTCCAAAGAATTTGCAAACATGCAGAAGTAATCAGACTCATTCGGTGGTGTGCGTCTGATTCATTGTTCTGTCCAGTCAGAGGCACCTTCAATCATGGGGGCAGTTTTGGAGTCGACCAGCTCTTCCAGGTGGTTGTTAGGAGCCTCATTTTCTCTGGAGCTCCTATACTGCAGTTTTGGAAACTCTGACTTTCTCCTACCTTGTTCGAGGGGATTATTTTTCATCTAAATCTCTTCACAAACATCTAAAAATGGGGGCTGTTTGGAGTGTATATTAAATACATGAGGGGTGGTCTCTGACCTTCACACAGCACTGTAAATCAGCAACAGCAGCAACATTCCTGTTGTAAAAGTCTTCAGGCTGAGCGTGTGAGGAGCAGCTTACTGATATTTTGACAGACTTGGTAAAAAGCGCAGTGCGCATGTTAGTGAAACTCTCAGGACTGTTGTTGCCACAGCAACAGCTTCACGGTGAAGCGTGAACTACTCAGAATTTAATTGTGAGCTGAAAAAACACATTTTGTGGTCAGCGCTGGGCAGCGCTGCGGTGGAGGACGGAGCCTCAGTGAGCGGCTGAAGGAATCTCAGCGAGGTTTGGGGG
>NC_051221.1:1117500-1130000 GCF_015220715.1 Pygocentrus nattereri | reverse complement strand
GAATATGGTGTACTAAATAAGACAAAACATGATTAAAATAACTTCAAATTAACTTAAGATTAAATACATAAAATCACATGATTAATAGATTAACTACACAAAATAATGTGATTAATAAATATTAACTACATAAAATAACGAGTAATAGACGAATATGACATATTGTGATTGAGATTAACTAGACAAAATACTGCGATTGATCGCGATTAACTAGACAAAATACTGCACTTAATCGTGATTAACTAGACAAAACACTGCGATTAATCGTGATTAACTAGACAAAATACTGCAATTAATCGTGATTAACTAGCCAAAACACTGCGATTAATCGTGATTAACTAGCCAAAACACTGCGATTAATCGTGATTAACTAGACAAAACACGGCGATTAATCGTGATTAACTAGACAAAACATTGCGATTAATCGTGATTAACTAGACAAAATACTGCGATTAATCGTGATTAACTAGACAAAATACTGCGATTAATCGTGATTAACTACACAAAACACTGCGATTAATCGTGATTAATTGCACTGCGGTTCTTGTTGTTCTCAAGAAGAAATTCTTCTTAAACACACTCACGCAGTTCTGACGAAGACTCTGACTCCCCAGGGTTCTGTTATGTGGGGTTTGTTCTCAGGTAAGAACAGAATCTACACACTCGAGAGAACAGAGGAGAACAGTTCTGTGCTTTAAGATCACGTCAGGAATCTGATGGAGACTGTTTCTCAGGACCGTTCAGAAGAACACACTGAAGAACTAACAGTTCCGTTTATAATCTGTTCTGCTCTGACTGCTCAGACTATTCTAAAACTATCTATCAGTCATTTTGATTCTGATATATTTTGATCCTATTTTATTCAAAACCTTCTATACAGATTAAGCATTATTAATTCTATTCTTTTAAAACTGTGGTCTACTCTGAAATTGTACATTAACTTTATTTACCAATTCAATTCCCATGTTTTAAAAGTTCATTAAGTGTTGTTGCTGAATTCAGATTCTATTCTACTCTAAATCTTATATTCTGATTGTATTCTAATTCCAATTTTATTCAATTTTATTCAATTTTGAATGTTACTCTAATTCTATTTTATTCCGAATCTATCCTAGTCCTTTTCTGTTCTAATTCTATTCAATTCTGAATCTGTTACTCTAATTCTATTATGATGTGATACATTTTTAATCCCACAGCGGGGAAATTCCACCTCCTCGTTTAACCCATCCATGAAGTGAAACACCACATACACACTAGTGAACACACACACTAGGGGGCAGTGAGCACACTTGCCCGGAGCGGTGGGCAGCCCAATCCACAGCGCCCGGGGAGCAGTTGGGGGTTAGGTGTCTTGCTCAAAGACACCTCAGTCATAGACTGTCGGCTCTGGGGATCGAACCGGCGACCTTCCGGTTTCTGAATGTTACTCTAATTCTATTGTATTCTGAATATATTCTATTCCTTTTCTGTTTTAATTCTATTATGAATGTTACTCTAATTCTATTGTATTCTGAATATATTCTATTCCTTTTCTGTTTTTATTATATTATGAATGTTATTCTAATTCTATTGTATTCTGAATATATTCTATTCCTTTTCTGCTTTAATTCTATTATGAATATGTTATTCTAATTCTATAGCATTCTGAATATATTCTATTCCTTTTCTGTTTTAATTCTATTATGAATATGTTACTCTAATTCTATTGTATTCTAAATCTAGTCTATTCAAATTCTATTAAATTCTAATGTAGTTATTCAATTTCTATTCTGAATCTTTTATTCTCATTCTATTCTATCTATTTTATCCGTTTGTTTTTAATCTTGCGGTGATTCTTTTCCTTTCTGAATCTATTCTATCCTATGGTATATTCATTCTGCTCAGATTCTATTCGGAATATACTGCATTCCTTTTCTGTCCTGATTCTGTTCTATTCTGAATCTTTTACGTTCACAATTCATTCGTTACTGATTCTGTTCTGAAACTCCTGCTCATTAACTCTATTTTGGGACATTTCAGAGTCTGATTGGCGGTGCTAATGCTGAATGAAGTGAGTAGCGAGTAAATAAATAAACAAATAAATAAATAAGTAAATGAACAGCGTTACGCTCTCTGCTTCTGTAGACAGGGTGTGTTATGATGTGTAAGAGGAGGTGGGAGAGCGTTGCTCCAGCTGTGGTACTCTGTCTCTCTCTCTCTCTCTGGGTCTCTCTGTTCTCTCTCTCTCTCTCTCTCTCTCTCTCTCTCTCTCTCTCTCTCTGTTCTCTCTCTCTGTCTCTCTGTCTCTCTGTCTCTCTCTCTCTGGGTCTCTCTGGGTCTCTCTCTCTCTGGGTCTCTCTCTCTCTCTCTCTCTCTCTGGGTCTCTCTCTCTCTCTCTCTCTCTGGGTCTCTCTCTCTCTCTCTGGGTCTCTCTCTCTCTCTCTCTCTCTGGGTCTCTCTCTCTGGGTCTCTCTCTCTCTCTCTCTCTGGGTCTCTCTCTCTCTCTCTCTCTCTGGGTCTCTCTCTCTCTCTGGGTCTCTCTCTCTGGGTCTCACTCTCTCTCTCTCTGGGTCTCTCACTCTCTCTCTCTCTGGGTCTCTCTCTCTCTCTGGGTCTCTCTCTCTCTCTGGGTCTCTCTCTCTCTCTGGGTCTCTCTCTCTCTCTCTCTCTGGGTCTGGGTCTCTCTCTCTGGGTCTCTCTCTCTCTGGGTCTCTCTCTCTCTGGGTCTCTCTCTCTCTCTGTCTGTCAAACACTGCAGGCTTTTCAATCAGCGTTACTAACGACAACCACATGTTTACATGAATTTATTCTTTCAGTCAAACACACTGCACACCCTCTCAGTCTGATTAGAGACCAGACGGTTTCAGACACCCAGGCCTCCACTGACCGCAGCTCACTCAGCTCCTAATGACCCAACGTTCTCAATCAGGTCCTGCTGCTTTCTATAGTAACACACCCCGACGGCCCCCACGGCCCCCATGGCCCCCACAGACTGTGACCAGCTCAGAGCTCCGCTTCACAGACTATCCCATAGAACCCGAGATACAGGAGCTGATCTCGTTGTGTTAACGTCGGTATCGATATATCCAGCCAAAACGAAAAGCTCTTTCTCTCTACACCTTCCACATTCTCTATATACTCTCTCTACACCTTCCACATTCTCTATATACTCTCTCTACACCTTCCACATTCTCTATACACTCTCTACACCTTCCACATTCTCTATATACTCTCTCTACACCTTCCATTTTCTCCATACACTCTCTCTACACCTTCCACATTTTCTCCATACACTCTCTCTACACCTTCCACATTCTCTATATACTCTCTCTACACCTTCCACATTCTCTATATACTCTCTCTACACCTTCCACATTCTCTATATACTCTCTCTACACCTTCCACATTCTCTATATACTCTCTCTACACCTTCCACATTCTCTATATACTCTCTCTACACCTTCCACATTCTCTATATACTCTCTCTACACCTTCCACATTCTCTATACACTCTCTACACCTTCCACATTCTCTATATACTCTCTCTACACCTTCCATTTTCTCCATACACTCTCTCTACACCTTCCACATTCTCTATATACTCTCTCTACACCTTCCATATTCTGTATATACTCTCTCTACACCTTCCATATTCTCTATATACTCTCTCTACACCTTCCACATTCTCTATATACTCTCTCTACACCTTCCACATTCTCCATACACTCTCTCTACACCTTCCACATTCTCCATACACTCTCTCTACACCTTCCATATTCTCCATACACTCTCTCTACACCTTCCACATTCTCCATACACTCTCTCTACACCTTCCACATTCTCTATATACTCTCTCTACACCTTCCACATTCTCTATATACTCTCTCTACACCTTCCACATTCTCTATATACTCTCTCTACACCTTCCACATTCTCTATATACTCTATCTACACCTTCCACATTCTCTATACACTCTCTACACCTTCCACATTCTCTATACACTCTCTACACCTTCCACATTCTCTATATACTCTCTCTACACCTTCCACATTCTCTATATACTCTCTCTACACCTTCCACTTTCTCTATATACTCTCTCTACACCTTCCACATTCTCTATATACTCTCTCTACACCTTCTACATTCTCTATATACTCTCTCTACACCTTCTACATTCTCTATATACTCTCTCTACACCTTCCACATTCTCTATATACTCTCTCTACACCTTCCACATTCTCTATATATTCTCTCTCTACACCTTCTACATTCTCTATATACTCTCTCTACACCTTCCACATTCTCTATATACTCTCTCTACACCTTCCATATTCTCCATACACTCTCTCTACACCTTCCACATTCTCTATATACTCTCTCTACACCTTCCACATTCTCTATACACTCTCTCTACACCTTCCACATTCTCTATACACTCTCTACACCTTCCACATTCTCTATATACTCTCTCTACACCTTCCACATTCTCTATATACTCTCTCTACACCTTCCACTTTCTCTATATACTCTCTCTACACCTTCCACATTCTCTATATACTCTCTCTACACCTTCCACTTTCTCTTTATACTCTCTCTACACCTTCCACATTCTCTATATACTCTCTCTCTACACCTTCCACATTCTCTATATACTCTCTCTACACCTTCCACTTTCTCTATATACTCTTCTCTACACCTTCCACATTCTCTATATACTCTCTCTACACCTTCCACATTCTCTATATACTCTCTCTACACCTTCCACATTCTCTATATACTCTCTCTACACCTTCCACATTCTCTATATACTCTCTCTACACCTTCCACATTCTCTATATACTCTCTCTACACCTTCCACTTTCTCTATATACTCTCTCTACACCTTCCACATTCTCTATATACTCTCTCTACACCTTCCACTTTCTCTATATACTCTCTCTACACCTTCCACATTCTCTATATACTCTCTCTACACCTTCTACATTCTCTATATACTCTCTCTACACCTTCCACATTCTCTATATACTCTCTCTACACCTTCCACATTCTCTATATACTCTCTCTACACCTTCCACATTCTCTATATACTCTCTCTACACCTTCCACATTCTCTATATACTCTCTCTACACCTTCCACATTCTCTATACACTCTCTACACCTTCCACATTCTCTATATACTCTCTCTACACCTTCCACATTCTCTATATACTCTCTCTACACCTTCCACTTTCTCTATATACTCTCTCTACACCTTCCACATTCTCTATATACTCTCTCTACACCTTCCACTTTCTCTTTATACTCTCTCTACACCTTCCACATTCTCTATATACTCTCTCTACACCTTCCACTTTCTCTTTATACTCTCTCTACACCTTCCACATTCTCTATATACTCTCTCTACACCTTCCACATTCTCTATATACTCTCTCTACACCTTCCACTTTCTCTATATACTCTCTCTACACCTTCCACATTCTCTATATACTCTCTCTACACCTTACACATTCTCTATATACTCTCTCTACACCTTCCACATTCTCTATATACTCTCTCTACACCTTCTACATTCTCTATATACTCTCTCTACACCTTCCATATTCTCCATACACTCTCTCTACACCTTCCATATTCTCTATATACTCTCTCTACACCTTCCACATTCTCTATATACTCTCTCTACACCTTCCACATTCTCTATATACTCTCTCTCTCTGGGTCTCTCTCTCTCTCTCTCTCTGGGTCTGGGTCTCTCTCTCTGGGTCTCTCTCTCTGGGTCTCTCTCTCTGGGTCTCTCTCTCTGGGTCTCTCTCTCTGGGTCTCTCTCTCTGGGTCTCTCTCTCTGGGTCTCTCTCTCTCTGGGTCTCTCTCTCTCTCTGGGTCTCTCTCTCTCTCTGGGTCTCTCTCTCTCTCTGGGTCTCTCTCTCTCTGTCTGTCAAACACTGCAGGCTTTCCAATCAGCGTTACTAACGACAACCACATGTTTACATGAATTTATTCTTTCAGTCAAACACACTGCACACCCTCTCTGTCTGATTAGAGACCAGACGGTTTCAGACACCCAGGCCTCCACTGACCGCAGCTCACTCAGCTCCTAATGACCCAACGTTCTCAATCAGGTCCTGCTGCTTTCTATAGTAACACACCCCGACGGCCCCCACGGCCCCCATGGCCCCCACAGACTGTGACCAGCTCAGAGCTCCGCTTCACAGACTATCCCATAGAACCCGAGATACAGGAGCTGATCTCGTTGTGTTAACGTCGGTATCGATATATCCAGCCAAAACGAAAAGCTCTTTCTCTCTACACCTTCCACATTCTCTATATACTCTCTCTACACCTTCCACATTCTCTATATACTCTCTCTACACCTTCCACATTCTCTATACACTCTCTACACCTTCCACATTCTCTATATACTCTCTCTACACCTTCCATTTTCTCCATACACTCTCTCTACACCTTCCACATTTTCTCCATACACTCTCTCTACACCTTCCACATTCTCTATATACTCTCTCTACACCTTCCACATTCTCTATATACTCTCTCTACACCTTCCACATTCTCTATATACTCTCTCTACACCTTCCACTTTCTCTATATACTCTCTCTACACCTTCCACTTTCTCTATATACTCTCTCTACACCTTCCACTTTCTCTATATACTCTCTCTACACCTTCCACATTCTCTATATACTCTCTCTACACCTTCCATATTCTCTATATACTCTCTCTACACCTTCCACATTCTCTATATACTCTCTCTACACCTTCCACATTCTCTATATACTCTCTCTACAACTTCCATATTCTCTATATACTCTCTCTACACCTTTCACATTCTCTATATACTCTCTCTACACCTTCCACATTCTCTATATACTCTCTCTACACCTTCCACATTCTCTATATACTCTCTCTACACCTTCCACATTCTCTATATACTCTCTCTACACCTTCCACATTCTCCATACACTCTCTCTACACCTTCCACATTCTCTATATACTCTCTCTACACCTTCCACATTCTCTATATACTCTCTCTACACCTTCCATATTCTCTATATACTCTCTCTACACCTTCCATATTCTCTATATACTCTCTCTACACCTTCCACATTCTCTATATACTCTCTCTACACCTTCCACATTCTCCATACACTCTCTCTACACCTTCCACATTCTCTATATACTCTCTCTACACCTTCCATATTCTCTATATACTCTCTCTACACCTTCCATATTCTCCATACACTCTCTCTACACCTTCCACTTTCTCTATATACTCTCTCTACACCTTCCACATTCTCCATACACTCTCTCTACACCTTCCACATTCTCTATATACTCTCTCTACACCTTCCATATTCTCTATATACTCTCTCTACACCTTCCATTTTCTCCATACACTCTCTCTACACCTTCCATTTTCTCTATATACTCTCTCTACACCTTCTACATTCTCTATATACTCTCTCTACACCTTCCACATTCTCTATATACTCTCTCTACACCTTCCATATTCTCTATATACTCTCTACACCTTCCACATTCTCTATATACTCTCTCTACACCTTCCATATTCTCCATACACTCTCTCTACACCTTCCACATTCTCTATATATTCTCTCTACACCTTCCATTTTCTCTATATACTCTCTCTACACCTTCCACATTCTCTATATACTCTCTCTACACCTTCCACATTCTCTATATACTCTCTCTACACCTTCCACATTCTCTATACACTCTCTACACTTTCCATATTCTCTCTATACTCTCCCCTCCTCTCCTCTCTCTATACTCTCTTTTCCTTGTCTTTCTATACTCTCCCCCTCCTCTCCTCTCTCTATACTCTCTTCCATGTCTTTCTATTCTCTCCCCTCCTCTCCTTTCTCTATACTCTCTCTTCCCTGTCTTTCTATACTCTCCCCTCCTCTCCTCTCTCTATACTCTCTCTTCCCTGTCTTTCTATACTCTCCCTTCCCTGTCTTTCTATACTCTCCCCCTCCTCTCCTCTCTCTATACTCTCTCTTCCGTCTTTCTATACTCTCCCCTCCTCTCCTCTCTCTATACTCTCTCTTCCCTGTCTTTCTATACTCTCCCCTCCTCTCCTCTCTCTATACTCTCTCTTCCCTGTCTTTCTATACTCTCCCTTCCCTGTCTTTCTATACTCATCCCTCCTCTCCTCTCTCTATACTCTCTCTTCCCTGTCTTTCTATACTCTCCCCTCCTCTCCTCTCTCTATACTCTCTCTTCCCTGTCTTTCTATACTCTCCCCCCCTCTCCTCTCTCTATACTCTCTCTTCCCTGTCTTTCTATACTCTCCCCCTCCTCTCCTCTCTCTACCCTGTCTTTCTATACTCTCCCCTCCTCTCCTCTCTCTATACTCTCTCTTCCCTGTCTTTCTATACTCTCCCCCTCCTCTCCTCTCCTCTCTCTATACTCTCTCTTCCCTGTCTTTCTATACTCTCCCCTCCTCTCCTCTCTCTATACTCTCTCTTCCCTGTCTTTCTATACTCTCCCCTCCTCTCCTCTCTCTTCCCTGTCTTTCTATACTCTCCCCCTCCTCTCCTCTCTCCATACTCTCTCTTCCCTGTCTTTCTATACTCTCCCCTCCTCTCCTCTCTCTATACTCTCTCTTCCCTGTCTTTCTATACTCTCCCCTCCTCTCCTCTCTCTTCCCTGTCTTTCTATACTCTCCCCTCCTCTCCTCTCTCTATACTCTCTCTTCCCTGTCTTTCTATACTCTCCCCTCCTCTCCTCTCTCTTCCCTGTCTTTCTATACTCTCCCCCTCCTCTCCTCTCCTCTCTCTATACTCTCTCTTCCCTGTCTTTCTATACTCTCCCCCTCCTCTCCTCTCTCTATACTCTCTCTTCCCTGTCTTTCTATACTCTCCCCTCCTCTCCTCTCTCTATACTCTCTCTTCCCTGTCTTTCTATACTCTCCCCTCCTCTCCTCTCTCTTCCCTGTCTTTCTATACTCTCCCCCTCCTCTCCTCTATATCATGTTTTAACATTGCTCTACTGTCATGGAAGAAAACTGGACATTTCCATGTGCCATTACTTTTGCACAGGTCACGTTATGTTGGATTTTCTCACCAGTCTGTTTAGCTCAGTAAACAAACTGCAATTCATTGAGGTAGCGTGCCTCCATAGAGGGCGTGTTTACTTATTCACACTCAAATCAACAACAACAACATGGAGTTTGAACTTAACGCTTTCATTCCTAAAAGGTACTTAAAAAATCCAGAGATTCACACGTAACTAATTAAAAATAAACTATTTCAAACGTCTTTCCTGTGAGCAGTCTCTGTAGAGGGTGTCTTAACTTATTCACACTTAGAAACAACATGAAGTCTGAACTTTTGGATAAGACGGTATGTGGTTCTACATAATTAAATGGATACACTCATTCAGAGTGGTGTGACGTTCTAGATAAACTTACCGAGTCAGAACCGTTCACAGTGGTGGTGATAGGAACCAGACGTCCCCCTCTAAAAGCTCCTCACAGTGGTGGTGATGGGAACCAGACGTCCCTCTAAAAGCTCCTACAGAAAGTTCCTACATGAACTGGTTCTGAATTCACTGCCTGATGACTGAGACGCTGTTTTATGAGAGTTTAGAGAACTTCAACTCCATTCATGGTGGAGGGAGACATGCAGGGCGCTGTGCGGCAAAATAGTCCCCAAAGAAAACTCATTATTCCAGATTTTCCACTGTTTTCCATCATCAGCATTCCATATAAGCTCAGAAGACTCATGTAGGTTCTCTGGAGGTTCTGGATGGTAAATAAAGTGTCTATATCTGTGTTGTAGTCATGGCGACGCCTGGTTCCCATCACCACCACTGTAAAGACGTCTGAACCACTTCACACCAAACTCTCTGAACCTCTGATTAGATCACACACTCTGTTATATATGAACTCACAGAACCACATTGGAGCTTCTCAGTAGAATGCACTAAAAGCTGAAAGCAGATCAACAGTGACAGAAAGGAATTACATCCCAAGCTGAATCGTCTTGGTCAGTTTGGAGCTTTATTCCATACAAAAACACAAACATCAGACCGGACTAGCTGACTAACGGCACTGAAGGGAGCCAGAGTGAGAAACTGACCCTCTGCAGCCTGTTTCTGTTATTTTGGCCGGCAGTATGAAGGCCTAAGCGCTGGACTCACCTCTATGGTGTACGTTTGGTCGTGTTTGACCGTCTCTCCGCTGCGCAGGGTTCTAGAGAAGGAGAACTCTGTGGTGGGCGTTTCCTTTCTCTCTCCAGCCCCCTCCTGCTGGACGCCGCTGTCCTCCGGCTCCGATCCCTTCTGCTTCTTCTTCTTCTGCTTCTTCTGTCCATCGCTCTGGGCCTTCCTCTGCCTGTACTCCGCCAGCTGCAACACACACGGACGTCAACACACACACACACACAGTCAGATTACAGCACAAATCCACAGAACCCGTAGAACAGCCCAACCCCAGGGCGACAGCCCTTATTTGAGGAGTTTGAGGGGCGGCGTACGGTGAGGCGGTAGAGCTTGGTGAAGCTGAGACGCAGCTTGTCCATGCTGTGCTCCTGGCAGTCTGGAGCGTGTCTACGCCGCGAACCACACTGAGAGCTAATCTCGCCAACGTACGCTAACGGGCTTAAGATCACACGCCGCCACGGCAGGAAAAACATGCCCTCCCGCAATATGCCGGCGCAGATGGTGCCGGAGCGGATCAGTAAACCACAGCTGCTGAGCGCTCAGCCCACTCACGGCTCTTTTACAGCCTATAGAGCTGAAAAAGCTCTAACGCCTAGCCCGGCCTGTCGGTTTCAACAGTCCATCATGACGAGGTGTTGGTTCCAGCTGCTCCAGAACAGCACACCACGCTCTACTGCTGGTTCCAGCTGCTCCAGAACAGAACACCACGCTCTACTGCTGGTTCCAGCTGCTCCAGAAGAGCACACCACGCTCTACTGCTGGTTCCAGCTGCTCCAGAAGAGCACACCACGCTCTACTGCTGGTTCCAGCTGCTCCAGAAGAGCACACCACGCTCTACTGCTGGTTCCACCTGCTCTAGAACAGAACACCACGCTCTACTGCTGGTTCCAGCTGCTCTAGAACAGAACACCACGCTGTACTGCTGGCTCCAGCTGCTCCAGAACAGCACATCACGCTCTACTGCTGGTTCCAGCTGCTCTAGAACAGCTCATCATGCTCTACTGCTGATTCCATGTGCTCTGGTACAGCCTGTCATGCTCTACTGCTGGTTCCAGCTGTTCTAGAACAGCCCGTTATGCCCTACTACATGCTCTAAGCTTGTGTGTGCATCACATCAATAGTTCACTGCTGGTTCCTTCTCCTCTAAAACGGCCTGTTATGGTCTGTGGTGGTTCTAGAACAGTAATTTCATAGTGTGTCAATGATTTCACCTTCTCTAGAACAACTGACCACAGCCTGGGGGTGGATTCTTCTAGACCAGTAACACCGTGGTCTACTGACGACTCCATCTGCTCTAGAAAACGGTTTGATGTGACCGTGAGCTGCTCTAGAACAGTAACACCATGGCCTACTGATGGTTCCATCAATAGAAAAAGTCAGTATCCTCTACAGCGCTTGATCATGGTGGGGTGTTAAGACTCACCTACTTGTAATGATCTTTTCTGGATCATCTGGGTTGAACTACAGTCCCAGAAGGGACTGAAAAGCCCTGCTCGGTCCAGGTCTAGGGGCTAAACTGTGCCTACAGAACCTAATTCCTTCACCTCAGGATGCAGCGCAGCCCACTTAAAACCTGCCAAGGAAGCTGATACAGCAGGGCAGCTCTGTGTGAGCGGTCAGCAGCCCACAGAGGCTACGCCGGCCTGAAGGAGGGAAAACAGCTGTCTACAGCTCTAAAAAGAAAAGGCAGCTTCATCATCCAGACTCGCTAAACCTCTGCGGTGCTTCGCTTGGAGAACACTCAGCGTCTGGTCTTACAGCTCCATCACACGGGCGGAGAAAAAAGCCCTTCAGGAATCTGTTCATCCGTAGCCATGGTGATGAAACACAGGCTCGGAACAGCGCGGTGACCCACGCGTCCACTTACGCCTCTCAGCATAAACAGAGCGATGTAGAGGGCAGGCCGGCCCGGCCGCCAGGCTGCGGGCGCTAATTGCTCGGCTTAAACGAGCTGTTTTTAACAAGCCTGTGGTTTTTCAAAGCGTTCTGAGCGAAGAGTGACATATATCAGACAAACGTGTTCGTTACAGTCCTATAAACGACACCTGCGATGCCTGAATTACTGCGAAGGCCTGGATCGAGATTCAGCACCAGATCTCTCACTGGTCCATCACTGGGGTCTTCTAGTGTGATTCCCATTTTTGTAAAGCTGCTTTGTGACAACATCAGTTGTAAAAAGCGCTATATAAATAAATTTGATTTGATTTGATTTGATTAGTACAGGGCCCAGTCCTCGTATGATGATAAACACACAACAACAATCACCAAAAGGCTAAAACCAAATCACACCAAAACAGGCCACGACACCACGCCCA
>NC_051221.1:1085000-1112500 GCF_015220715.1 Pygocentrus nattereri | reverse complement strand
GTTCATCTCTAAACGCTCGTCCCGTAATCGTTCATCTCTAAACATTCATCCCGTAATCGTTCATCTCTAAACGCTCGTCCCTTAATCGTTCATCTCTAAACGCTCGTCCCTTAATCGTTCATCTCTAAACGCTCGTCCCGTAATCGTTCATCTCTAAACGCTCGTCCCGTAATCGTTCATCTCTAAACGCTCGTCCCGTAATCGTTCATCTCCAAACGCTCGTCCCGTAATCGTTCATCTCCAAACGCTCGTCCCGTAATCGTTCATCTCCAAACGCTCGTCCCGTAATCGTTCATCTCCAAACGCTCGTCCCGTAATCGTTCATCTCCAAACGCTCGTCCCGTAATCGTTCATCTCTAAACTCCATAACCAGGACTTTAAACACTCATTTTGTAATTGGGCTTCTAAAAACACATCCCGTAACGATTCATCGCACAGACACTCCCCCCATAACAGGGTCCCGTAAACACTCCCCCCCCATAAAAACTCCCCCCATAACAGGGTCCCGTAAACATTCCCACTGTAATGGGGTCCCTTAAACACCCCCCCCAACACTCCCCCCATAACAGGGTCCCGTAAACATTCCCACTGTAATGGGGTCCCATAAACGTTCCCACTGTAATGGGGTCCCGTAAACATTCACCCCATAAACACTCCCCCCATAACAGGGTGCCGTAAACATTCCCACTGTAATGGGGTCCCGTAAACCTTCCCACTGTAATGGGGTCCCGTAAACATTTACCCCATAAACACTCCCCCCATAACAGGGTCCCGTAAACACTCTCCCCCCATAAAAACTCCCCCCATAACAGGGTCCCGTAAACATTCCCACTGTAATGGGGTCCCATAAACGTTCCCACTGTAATGGGGTCCCGTAAACATTCCCACTGTAATGGGGTCCCGTAAACATTCACCCCATAAACACTCCCCCCATAACAGGGTCCCGTAAACACTGCCCCCCATAAAAACTCCCCCCATAACAGGGTCCCGTAAACCTTCCCACTGTAATGGGGTCCCGTAAACCTTCCCACTGTAATGGGGTCCCGTAAACCTTCCCACTGTAATGGGGTCCCGTAAATATTCACCCCATAAACACTCCCCCCATAACAGGGTCCCATAAACATTCCAACTGTAAAGGGGTCCCGTAAACGTTCCCACTGTAATGGGATCCCGTAAACATTCACCCCATAAACACTCCCCCCATAAAAGGTCCCGTAAACATTCCCACTGTAATGGGGTCCCGTAAACATTCCCACTGTAATGGGGTCCCGTAAACATTCACCCCATAAACACTCCCCCCATAACAGGGTCCCGTAAACACTCCCCCCCATAAAAACTCCCCCCATAACAGGGTCCCGTAAACATTCCCACTGTAATGGGGTCCCGTAAACGTTCCCACTGTAATGGGGTCCCGTAAACGTTCCCACTGTGATGGGGTCCCGTAAACGTTCCCTGTGTAGCGGGGCTGATTTTAGGAATATTTAATGACTAACAGCAGCCGTAGTTAATCCCAGCATCATGAGCTGCTGTAGTAGATCAACTCGTTCTGGTCTTGTTTTCATGGTTTTAACCGTTTAGCTGCAGAGTTCACGCAGAACTCCTGATGTACCAGGAAGAGGCCACTGTGTTAGTCATCTGAGAAAAATCCTGCTCGGTCAGTCCTTCTCCGCCAGAGTGGGACATTTCTGGAATACTTTCTCAGCTGCTACAGGGAAGCCCACAGAGGACCCAGGCTCAGCTTAACTAACCGGTGACTGAGGTTAGGCCACATTCGCATCAGTGGTCAGTGGTGAACAATCCTACGCCCGGACGTAAATCACCAAGCTGATCTTGATTTGATGACCTGTCCGTCTATAAACCGTGCTCTGTTTATCTGGGCGGGACCTGGTTCCAGGGCCGTTTCAGCTGAAATGAGCCGGTCATTCATTTATCATTGAGCTGATTGATGTCCAGCTCTACTCAGGAGGTCAGACCTCTTCAACCTGACCAGCACATTGGTCTGAGCACCTACTGAGCACCTGAGTGTAACGAACCTTAGAACCATTAAATCTATCTGATGTTAATGAAGGTCGTAATCTCACTGTGCTGCATCAGTGACTATGACGAGTGATGGAGCAGCTGGTGGAGGTCTACAGAATCAGACCGTGATGAAATGCGAGATCATGATGTATCGAACCGTCTCCAAAAGAATCAGAACCGAATCAGACCGTGATGAAATGCGAGATTGTGATGTATCGAACCGTCTCCAAAAGAATCAGAACCGAATCAGACCATGATGAAATGCGAGATTGTGATGTATCGAACCGTCTCCAAAAGAATCAGAACCGACTCTTATTGGTGTAGTGTAGGGTGGTTACCCAGGTGGGGGATTGAACCCCAGTCGACAGCGTAGAAGGCAGAGGTGTTAACCACTACACTAACCAACCACACCTGAATCACCTGAATCGAATCAGAGTGAAATGCAGATTACGATGTGTGGAATCGTTTCCTAAAGAATCATACCTGAATTGAATCACAGTGAAATGCAGATTATGATGTGTCGAATCCTTTCCTAAAGAATCATACCTGAATCGAATCACAGTGAAATGCAGATTACGATGTGTGGAATCGTTTCCTAAAGAATCATACCTGAATTGAATCACAGTGAAATGCAGATTATGATGTGTCAAATCGTTTCCTAAAGAATCATACCTGAATCGAATCAGAGTGAAATGCAGATTATGGTGTGTCGAATCATTTCCTAAAGAATCATACCTGAATTGAATCACAGTGAAATGCAGATTATGGTGTGTCGAATCCTGTCCTAAAGAATCGTAACTGAATCGAATCACAGTGAAATGCAGATTATGATGTGTCGAATTCTGTCCTAAAGAATCGTAACTGAATCAAACAGGTGAAATGAGTGATGACGTGTTGAATCATCTCTTAAACGATCATAACTGAATCGCCTCCTGAAGAATCATAAGTGAATCAAATCAAACTTGTGAAAGCCAGCGCCGGCCTCCTCCAGCCGGCCTCCCGTTTTAGCCCCTGTCGGCGCAGCGTGGTTCTATTTGTGCCGTGTGGTTCTCCCTGAGCTCATATCATCTCTGATTAAACAGGCCAGCGCCACAGGAGAAACAAAGCCAGCAGGAATGTAGGCCAAGATCCACTTCAGGAACGGACATGATAAGAACCTCAGAACCTCTAACGCACCAGAGCTCAGAGCCGAGAGGAGCATCTACTGTTAATCCGTCCAGCTGGTGTGTTTCAGCACGGCCACTCTGACCCCTTTACAGGACAGTAAACACTGGACAAACAGCCTCTCTGTAAACAGGGCTGATTCATTGCTGCGTACGGCCGGATTTCTGAGCACAGCTGGATACAGTAAGCCTGAACTCGGGACTTTCATTTAGCCGGATAACTTGAGCCACATGAACAAGAAGAGCAAAGGAACGCTGCTGTTGGACAATCCTCACTACTGACTTCCCCCATCAGTTTCACTGAGAAGCCCTCCTTCAACGGCAACATCTCTGGAAGATTTGCCAGTTAGCCAGATAACTTGAGCCTAATCTTAAACCTGACCAATTAGATTAGAGCCAAGAGTCTATTCTACTGGACCGTCCTCACTCTGGGCCAGAATTATGCAGATTAACAAGGACATTTGCTTTATGTGAGATACCCATGTAGTGCATAACACAATTAACCGGATAACTTAAACCTGATCTCAAGCCTGCCCAACAGTAGTAGGGCTACGGGTCATTTCTACTGGACAGTGCTAAATTTGGGCTTAATTTACCCAGCTATCTGAGAAATTCTGCTTTATGAAATATACTCATGTAGTGGACAACACAATCAGCCAGATAACTTAAGCCTCATCTCAGAAGTGCTCACTAGGAAAAGAGCTCAGTAGTGCTATTAGACTGTTCTTGCCATCCATTAGCCAGATAACCTGAGCCTAATCTCAAACATGTCCAATAAGATCAGAGCTAAGGGTCATGTCTACTGGACAATCCTGACTCTGGGCCAGAACTATCCAGATTAACACAGACATTCGCTTCACGAAATGCGCCCATGTGGAGGATAACACACTTAGCCAGATAATTTAAGCCTAATCTCAAGTCAAACAGTACAACCGAAGGTCATTCTTATTAAGACTATCCTTACGGGGGGCTCAAACTAATCCAGCTACCAGAGAAATTCTGCTTTATGAAATGTAGCCGTGTAGCGGACAACAGAGTTAGCCAGATAACTTGAACCTAATCTCAGAAGTGTGCCATTAGACTGTTTTCCCTTTAGACTAATATCTCAGGATTAAGGGAAATGTTCTGCTTTGTTAAACGTTCCCTGGAACAGCACTTCACAGTAAACAGGATAACTTAATCCTGATCTGAAACCTGTCCATTAAATCAAGTCAAGTCATCTTTAATCTTTACCCAGCTGCTAATCTGGGCTTGAATAATCCCGACCTGCTAATCTGGTCTTGAATAATCCTGACCTGCTAATCTGGGCTTGAATAATCCTGACCTGCTAATCTGGGCTTGAATAATAACGACCTGCTAATCTGGGCTTGAATAATCCCGACCTGCTAATCTGGGCTTGAATAATCCCGACCTACAGCGAAATCCTGCTTTCTGGAAATACCTCAACCCCCCCCAGGGTGAGGCAGGGCCACCAATCCAGCTTGGCCAGAAGCTCCAGGGTTTAGCAGGTCAGACAGATGAAGGCCTGGGACGCGGGGGCATCTCAGCCTGGAGAGGAGAACCTGCAGCTGCTTGAGATCAGACACCCTGGAGACCCTCACGGGGGGGGGGGGGGTATTGATTACCCCCTCTCCAACGGGCTATGGCAGTGTTAGCACGGTGCTAATGCTAGCGGTCAGCCACCCAGCGGGCGGGGCGGGGCAGGGGAGGCTGATCCGGGAGCTGGGGGCCCCGGCGGGCTGTGACAGCGGCTCAGAGCCGGGGGAGCAGCGCGCGACCACAGAGGGGGCTAATTAATTAACAAACCCACCAATTAAGCAATTAAGCCATGAGTCAGGGACACGTGGACACGTCCGCGGCAGCCCGGACCGGTCAGCAGAGCACAGCTGTGACAATGACAGGACCCCCGTCCCCCCGCCTCCTCTGCGTGTGTGCGCGCGTGCGCGTGCGTGACCCACCTTAGCCCTGCCGGCCTCGAGCTTCCTCCTCCTCTCCTCGTCCTCCATGGCCGCTGCGCGCGAGGCTGCGGAGGGAGACACGGGCTTCATAAACACAAACACACGCACAGCAAAGCGGCTCGCGCGGCTCACGCGCCACCGACACCGACTCGCCGCGCGCTGCTCGCCGCCATGTTTGTTCTCCACGTAAACACGGGGGGGAGGGGTGACGTCACGCGGCACCGTCACCGTCACGCTTAAAGCGCTGGACTCTTTTAAAGAGACAAGGTTCTCCAAAGGTTCTATGGTTCTAAAGGGGCTCTGCTCTTGTTCCATAGAACCATACAGCCTGTGCACTTATTAAAAGTTTAGGGTTCCATCTAGAACCTATGGTTCTAAATAGAGCTCATGTTCCTAAATAGAACCACTCTTTCCGGGTCCGGAAAGCGAAAGACTCCACTCCGGGCTTTGGTTCCGCCTGCCTGGCTTCTCCGCTTCGCTCAGAGGAGCAGCGGCGCTGTTGAGCCGGTTGGATGTAAACCCCGGGGAGGAGTTTTCAGTCCCTGGACCCGGATCCCGGTTTTATTAGGCTTTATCAATAAAATAAATCAATAAATCAATGGAGAAGAATTTTAAAAACCATATTTAAACGATCAATAACATGTTGTCAATTTGTGCGTCCTGCCGAAGTGTGTGGAAGATGCATGAACCCCCCCCATTATTCTGTGTTACAGGACAGGTCATATGTCACGTGTTACTTTATGCATGTATGTTATATTTTTGGCATTTTTCCGTTTTTGCCGGGACTTGAAAGTACCTGCTGCTCTTTACACTGTGTGTGAATTTCATGACGAATGGACCGAAAGAAGCGGCCCAGAATTACTCAGAGAGAATTCTGGTTCCATTGACCTCCATTAGAAGTACAGCGTGCTTTTCCTTCTCCTGTAAAGTCGCATTTTGGAGATACGAGCTTTCGTTCTGACAGGAGGGATACGCTGGTTCTACTGGTGGTCAGCCGTGCTGGTCCATCCTGGTTTTCTAGCAGGGTGGGCAGTCAGCCCGCTGATAATTATGGGAATGATTAGGTTCCACCTCTCAGCTAAACAGGTCGAATCCAGCCTGCTGCTGTTCTGGGCTCTGCTGGAGTCCCTCAGCGCCCGTTCTCAGACTCAGAGCACCGGCTCTGACCCCTCAGGTGTTGTGTGCTGTTAGCCTGTGTGCTGTTTCCCTACCTGTAGCGGTGGGTGATGAAGGCCGGTGAGCACGGCTGACCGGGGCAGAACAGCTGATCGTCTGGCAGATCTTCAGTTCCACCCATCTTCTCTTCGACATGTTCCTCTCCTCTCCGCAGCTCAGCTCACCTGCTCACCTCCTCACCTGTGCACCTGCGTCCGGCTGCAGCCGGCCCGCCTGCGTCCAGCCGGAGAGCTCGGCCTGTGCATTATTAATGTCTGAGGGGTCGAGTATCAGAGCCGTAACTGAAACCAGCAGCAGACCGCTGACTGCTGTGCTCTTAATGTTCTCCTCTCGGTTCCTCTTAAATAAAGTTCTAGCTTCATTTAATGCACAACAGCGGGATAACCTTTTTAGTGGTTCTATATAGAGCCTGTTTTGCTAATAAGAGAACCTCAGTGGTGTTTACATGCTAGATAAAACTCTTCTATTTACAAAATGGTTCTTTAGAGATTCTTTAAAGGTTCTTCTATTGATACAAGTCAAAGAACCTTTATATTGGTTCTATATGGAGCCCTTTGTGTTAAAAGTGTGCATTATTCGCATAACTTCAGTATGAATGGGTGGGGCTAAACTGCTGTAAACTGAATGGGTGGGGCTAAACTGCTGTAAACTGAATGGGTGGGGCTAAACTGCTGTAGGCTGAATGGGTGGGGCTAAACTGCTGTAGACTGAATGGGTGGGGCTAAACTGCTGTAGGCTGAATGGGTGGGGCTAAACTGCTGTAAACTGAATGGGTGGGGCTAAACTGCTGTAGGCTGAATGGGTGGGGCTAAACTGCTGTAGGCTGAATGGGTGGGGCTAAACTGCTGTAGACTGAATGGGTGGGGCTAAACTGCTGTAAACTGGATGGGTGGGGCTAAACTGCTGTAGACTGAATGGGTGGGGCTAAACTGCTGTAGGCTGAATGGGTGGGGCTAAACTGCTGTAGACTGAATGGGTGGGGCTAAACTGCTGTAGGCTGAATGGGTGGGGCTAAACTGCTGTAGACTGAATGGGTGGGGCTAAACAGCTGTAGGCTGAATGGGTGGGGCTAAACTGCTGTAGGCTGAATGGGTGGGGCTAAACAGCTGTAGGCTGAATGGGTGGGGCTAAACTGCTGTAGACTGAATGGGTGGGGCTAAACAGCTGTAGGCTGAATGGGTGGGGCTAAACTGCTGTAGACTGAATGGGTGGGGCTAAACTGCTGTAAACTGAATGGGTGGGGCTAAACTGCTGTAAACTGAATGGGTGGGGCTAAACTGCTGTAGACTGAATGGGTGGGGCTAAACTGCTGTAAACTGAATGGGTGGGGCTAAACTGCTGTAAACTGAATGGGTGGGGCTAAACTGCTGTAGGCTGAATGGGTGGGGCTAAACTGCTGTAGGCTGAATGGGTGGGGCTAAACAGCTGTAGGCTGAATGGGTGGGGTTAAACTGCTGTAGACTGAATGGGTGGGGCTAAACTGCTGTAAACTGAATGGGTGGGGCTAAACTGATGTAGGCTGAATGGGTGGGGCTAAACTACTGTAGACTGAATGGGTGGGGCTAAACTGCTGTAGGCTGAATGGGTGGATGTTTGTGGATGTGTTGGTTGTTGTGACATCACAAAAGAGGCTGTTTTTGGAGATGTCTTTCCACATGTGGACTGAAACCCCGATAGTGTTTATGTAGCAGAGGAAGCTCTTATTAAAATAAAGAAAGTGAAGGGAAGTGATTGGGGTTTTTCCATGATATGTGCTCTTTATGCGTTCAGCAGGGCAGGCAGAATGAAGAATCACACACAGCTGATCATGTGTTCGGTGGGGGGGGGGTATAGTGTGTGTGTGTTAAATATTAATGAGGTCAGGACTGATCCTGGAATAAACAGACCTGTGGGGGATGAAGGAGGAGAAGAACACAGAGACGCTGATCTGGAGTGGTCAGATGAGTAGAGGGCAGTGGGAGGGGTGTTTCACTGAATAGAGTCATCTGTCTGATTAAAGAGGAGAAACCATCTGGACTCACTGAGACACTCTCATTTACCTTAATTATTAACACCTGAGCACACACACACAGTCACAGACAGACAGACTGATATACAGACTGTTAGATATAGCTGATGACTGAAGACCGATAGATATGCAGACATACACAGATTGACATACAGACTGTTAGATATACTGACTGATATACAGACTGATACATATACAGAATGATTTGCACACTGATAGATAGACAGACTGATAGATATAGACTAAAATATATAGACTAATATACAAACTGATAGACATATAGAATAATATATAGACTGTTAGACACACAGACTGAGATACATAGAGTGATAGACAATACATAGTCTGATAGATAAACAGACTGACATACAGATTGATAGACATACAAACTGATATAGTCTGATAGATATATAGACTGACTTACAGACAGATAGATAAACACTGGCATATAGACTGATATATAGTCTGGTAGATAAACGGACTGATATACATACTGATATATATTTTGACTGATAAAGAGGCTGTTACACAGACTGGTGTATATACTGATAAATATACATACAGACTGACGCATAGACTGATAGACATACAGACTGATATACAGACTGACACGCAGTCTCATAGATATACAGACTGATATACAGACTGTTACACAGACTGATGTGCATACTGATAGATATACAGGCTGATATGTATACAGACTAATAGATAGATAGATAGACAGACAGACAGGTAGGTAGATGGACAGAAATACAGAAAGATTTATGTATTTTGAAAAATTTGTACATAATTGTTGTCAAACCAGCCATTAGGGGTGTACTTTGTGTACTTCTGGTGCCGGTCCCAAGCCCGGATAAATGGTGAGGGTTGCGTCAGGAAGGGCATCCGGTGTAAAAAGGAAGGCGCGTTAGAAGGCAGCGAGAGAGAAGGAAAGGCAGGAGTGTGAAGGTTAGAGTAGGGACTCTGAACAAAGGGACAATGACTGGTAATGGCAGAGAGCTTGCAGACATGATGGAGAGAAGGGAGGTAGATATTCTGTGTGTCCAGGAGACCAGATGGAAAGGAAGCAAGGCCAGGAACATTGGAGGTGGATTCAAACTGTTCTGTCATGGTGTAGAGAGGAAGAGAAATGGAGTAGGGATAATCCTAAAGGAGCAGCTTGGGAAAAGTGTTCTGGATGTAAAGAGAGTGTCAGACAGGATCATGAGCCTGAAGTTGGAGGTTGATGGTGTAATTTTGAATGTGGTCAGTTCATATGCACCACAGGTTGGTTGTCAGTTAGAGGAGAAAGAGGAATTTTGGAGTAAGATGGATGAAGTGGTAGATGGTGTCCCTAGAGAGGAGAGATTGGTGATTGGTGCAGACTTCAATGGACATGTTGGTGAAGGGAACAGAGGGGATGAAGAGGTGCTGGGTATGGATGGTGTGAAAGACAGAAATGCGGAAGGTCAGATGGTTGTAGATTTTGCAGAGAGAATGGAAATGGCTGTGGTGAACACGTATTTTCAGAAGAGGGAAGAACACAGGGTGACATACAAGAGTGGAGGGAGGTGCACACAGGTGGATTATATCCTTAGCAGGAGATGCCACCTAAAGGAGATTGGAGATTGTAAAGTGGTGCCAGGGGAAAGTGTAGCAAGGCAGCATAGGGTGGTTGTCTGTAGAATGAGGTTAGAAACAAAGAAGAGGAAGAGAGTGAAGACAGAGCCAAAGATTAGATGGTGGAAGCTGAAGGAGGAGGATGGTTGCAGGCAGTTCAGGGAAAAATTGCATCAGGCCCTTGGGGGCAGTGAGGAGCTACCTGAGGACTGGGAAACTACAGCTAAGGTGGTGAGGGAAACTGGCAGAATATGTTGGGAGTTTCGTCTGGACAGAGGAAAGAAGACAAGGAAAGTTGGTGGTGGAATGAGGAAGTCCAGGAGAGCATTCAGAAGAAGAAGGCAGCTAAGAAAAAGTGGGATAACCAGAGAGATGAAGGAAGTAGGCAGGAGTTCTGTGAGGCTGGTCGCATAGTGAAAAGAATGGTGGCAAAGGCAAAGGCTCAGGCCTATGAGGAGCTGTATGAGAGGCTGGACAGTAAAGAAGGAGTAAAGGACTTGTATCGTTTGGCTAAACAGAGAGATAGAGCTGGAAAGGATGTACAGCAGGTTAGGCTGATAAAGGATAGAGAGGGAAATGTACTAGTGAGTGAACAGAGAGTGGTGAGTAGATGGAAGGAGTACTTTGAAGAACTAATGAATGAGGAAAACGAGAGAGAGAGAGCAGGACAACGGGGGGAGAGATAGTGGATCAGGAAGTGCAGAGAATTAGTAAGGTGGAAGTGAGGGCAGCTTTAAAAAGGATGAAGAATGGAAAGGCAGTTGGTCCAGATGACAGACCTGTGGAGGTATGGAGATGTTTAGGAGAGAAGGCAGTGGACTTTTTAACCAGGTTGTTTAACAGAATCCTGGAGAGTGAGAGGATGCCTGATGAGTGGAGAAGCAGTGCACTGGTCCCCATTTTTAAGAACAAGGGTGATGTGCAGAACTGCAGTAACTACAGAGGTATAAAGTTGATGAGCCACATCATGAAGGTATGGGAAAGAGTTGTTGAAGCAAGGCTAAGGTGAGAGGTTTAGATCAGTGAGCAGCAGTTTGGTTTCATGCCCAGAAACAGCACCACAGATGCAATTTTTGCGTTGAGAGTGTTGGTAGAGAAGTACAGAGAAGGTCAGAAGGAGCTGCATTGTGTCTTTGTGGATCTAGAGAAGGCAGATGATGGGGTGCCAAGACAGGAACTGTGGTACTGTATGAGGAAGTCAGGTGTAGCTGAAAAGTATGTTAGGGTGGTGCAGGACATGTATGAGGATAGTGAGACAGTGGTGAGGTGTGCAGTTGGAGTGACAAATGGTTTCAATGTGAAGGTGGGGTTACATCAGGGATCAGTTTTGAGCCCCTTCTGGTTTGCAATGGTGTCCATGGACCATGATGTTTGCAGATGACATTGTAATCTGTGGTGAGAGTAGAGAGCAGGTGGAAGAGAATCTGGAGAGGTGGAGGTTTGCACTGGAGAGGAAAGGAATGAAGGTCAGTAGAGACAAGACGGAATACATGTGTGTGAATGAGAGGGAGGCAGGTGGAAAGGTGAAGATGCAAGGAGTAGAGGTCATAAAGGCGGATGACTTCAAATATCATGGATCAACCATCCAGAGCAATGGACAGTGTAGAAAAGAGGTGAAGAAGAGGGTGCAGGCAGGATGGAGTGGGTGGAGACGGGTGTCAGGGCTGATGTGTGACAGAAGGATAGCAGTAAGAGTGAAAGGGAAGGTCTACAAGACAGCAGTGCGTCCTGCTATTATGTATGGTTTGGAGACTGTGGCTCTGTCTAAAAGACAGGAGGCTGAGCTGGAGGTGGTGGAGATGAAGATGCTGAGATTTTCGTTGGGAGTGACAAGGATGGACAAGATTAGAAATGAGCAGATCAGAGGGACAATGAAGGTGGAGCAGTTTGGAGATAAAGCCAGAGAGGCCAGGTTGAGATGGTTTGGACATGTGTTGAGGAGGAATAGTGGATATATTGGGCAAAGAATGTTGGAGATGGAGCTGCTGGGTAGAAGGAGAAGAGGTAGACCTCAGAGAAGGTTTATGGAGGTAGTGGAGATGGTTGGTGTGAAAGTAGAGGAGGCAGTGGATAGGGCAAGATGGAGGCAGATGATCCGCTGTGGCGACCCCTAAAGGGAGCAGCCGAAAGAAGAAGAAGAAGAAGAAGAAGAAGTACGTAATTGTTGTTGTTGTTGTAGTTATTGTAAGAACTATAGTAGTTAATCAGTGCGCAGCTCCACTACTACATCTGAATGTTTAAAACACTGAAAAGGTGGTGATGTCTGATGAGACTATGAGCAGTGTGGTGAGAATCAGTGTCGATAGCTCGTCACCGTGACTGGCATGATTTTAGGTATTATGCTGCCCCCTGGCGGACAGACTGTAATGACCTCCGCTCCGGCAGGGGGCGCTGCTGTCCTCTGTGTTCAGCAGTGAGGCGCTGAAGAAGGAAGAGCCTGGGTGGTGAGGAACGAGATAATAATAATATTTGATTAAAAACTCGTTTTAATGATGTTGATCAGAGCGAGGGAGACACGATCAAAGACCCGACTCGCACATCACTGCAGATCTGATCAGCTGTCATTGATCAGATTCACACCTCTGTCTACTTTGTGTTATTATTAATGATTTCTGATCAATAACCTAATTTCACCCGCTCAGTGATTACTGATAACCTCAGCTCATCTAATCAATTATTATTAATAAGGCCTGTTTTCTGCTCAGCTATTATTCATAACATCTGTTCACCTGTTTGTTCATTGATGATCCTTTCTACTCATCTTTAAATTGTAATTAAGTATATTTTATTAATACTGTGCAGCACATTTCATCTTAAAATGCAGCTCTAAGTGATTTAAAAGAAATACATTAAAATGCTTATCATGTCATTTTCTCATATTTGAGAGCCCAGTCCTGTTGTAGTGGTCACCTCTGCTTATGAACTGGACCAGATGTTCCAGGTGTCTTTTATTAGAGATGATTGCATATTAAATATCTGATGACTGTAAGTTCTGAAGCTCTGATTTCCACTCTGTCTTATTTAGTCCAGGCTGATGTTCTGCTCTCGTCTGATGTGTTTTTATCTCTCTCAGATGTGATGAATGAATAATGGCCTTACGGCAGATCTCTACGTCTCTGCTGAGGGGCCACCACAGAGCATTCCTGCAGCCCAGCACCATCACTGCAGCCCCCATCTCCATCACTGTCTCCACACTTCACAGGTCAGATCAGCACTGGCTTCATCTGGACATGTTTGACACTGTAAACTGAGCTATCTGGAGTTATTAATTACCTATAGCTGAGCTATCTAAAGTTATCCATCAACTACAACTGAAATATCTAGAGTTATTCATCAGCTACAGCTGAACTATCTAAAGTTATCCATCAACTACAACTGAAATATCTAGAGTTATTCATCAGCTACAGCTGAGCTATCTAAAGTTATCCATCAACTACAACTGAAATATCTAGAGTTATTCATCAGCTACAGCTGAACTATCTAAAGTTATCCATCAACTACAACTGAAATATCTAGAGTTATTCATCAGCTACAGCTGAACTATCGAAAGTTATCCCTCAACCACAACTGAAATATCTAGAGTTATCCATCAACTACAACTGAAATATCTAGAGTTATTCATCAGCTACAGCTGAACTATCTAAAGTTATCCATCAACTACAACTGAAATATCTAGAGTTATTCATCAGCTACAGCTGAACTATCTAAAGTTATCCATCAACTACAACTGAAATATCTAGAGTTATTCATCACCTACAGCTGAACTATCTAGAGTTACTCATCAGCTACAACTGAGACATCTAGAGTTATTCATCACCTACAGCTGAGCTATCTAAAGTTATTCATCACCTACAGCTGAGCTATCTAGAGTTATTCATCACCTACAGCTGAACTATCTAAAGTTATCCATCAACTACAACTGAAATATCTAGAGTTATCCATCAGCTACTGCTGTGATATCTAAAGTTATCCATCAACTACAACTGAAATATCTAGAGTTATTCATCACCTACAGCTGAGCTATCTAGAGTTATTCATCAGCTACAGCTGAACTATCTAAAGTTATCCCTCAACTACAACTGAAATATCTAGAGTTATTCATCAGCTACAGCTGAACTATCTAGAGTTATTCATCAGCTACAACTGAGACATCTAGAGTTATCCATCAACTACAACTGAAATATCTAGAGTTATTCATCAGCTACAGCTGAACTATCTAAAGTTATCCATCAACTACAACTGAAATATCTAGAGTTATTCATCACCTACAGCTGAACTATCTAGAGTTACTCATCAGCTACAACTGAGACATCTAGAGTTATTCATCACCTACAGCTGAGCTATCTAAAGTTATTCATCACCTACAGCTGAGCTATCTAGAGTTATTCATCACCTACAGCTGAACTATCTAAAGTTATCCATCAACTACAACTGAAATATCTAGTTATCCATCAGCTACTGCTGTGATATCTAAAGTTATCCATCAACTACAACTGAAATATCTAGAGTTATTCATCACCTACAGCTGAGCTATCTAGTGTTATTCATCACCTACAGCTGAACTATCTAAAGTTATCCATCAACTACAACTGAAATATCTAGAGTTATTCATCACCTACAGCTGAGCTATCTAGAGTTATTCATCACCTACAGCTGAACTATCTAAAGTTATCCATCAACTACAACTGAGACATCTGGAGTTATTCATCACCTACAGCTGAGGTATCTAGAGTTATTCCTCACCTACAGCTGTGATATCTAGAGTTATTCCTCACCTACAGCTGTGATATCTAGTTATTTATCACCTAATGCTGAACTATATATAGTTATTCATCAACTACAACTGAAATATCTAGAGTTATCCATCACCTACAGCTGTGATATCTAGAGTTATTCCTCACCAACAGCTGTGATATCTAGAGTTATTCATCACCTAAAGCTGAGGTATCTAGAATTATCCATCAGCTACACCTGAGATATCTAGAATTATTCAAAACCTACAGCTGAGCTACCTAGAGTTATTCATCACCTACAACTGAGACATCTAGTTATTCATCACCTACAGCTGTGATATCTAGACTTATTCATCACCTAAAGCTGAGGTATCTAGAATTATCCATCAACTACACCTGAGATATCTAGAATTATTCAAAACCTACAGCTGAGCTACCTAGAGTTATTCATCACCTACAACTGAGACATCTAGTTATTCATCACCTACAGCTGTGATATCTAGACTTATTCATCACCTAAAGCTGAGGTATCTAGAGTTATTCATCACCTACAGCTGAGTGATCTAGAGTTATTTATAAATTAATAATTGTATTAAAAGTAATTTAATTAATAAATAATTTTTTTCTCCAGGTTCTTCAGCGCAACCCGAGCTGCCACAGCGCCCTCCAATGGCTCGGAGAACGTCTCCCTGCTGGAGAACCTCACCATCCTTGGAGTGGATCTGAAAATGGCTCGGCAGCGGCAGCCTGGTGTCCTCCGTAAAGTCCTGACGAACGAGCACGGCCTGGCTGAGTTCCTCAGCAGCAAAGGGGCCAGTCGAGAGGTCATCGCCAGCATCATCTCGAGGTTCCCGAGAGCCATAACGCGGTCAGGTGAGCACCTGGAGGAGCGCTGGCAACTCTGGCGCAACATTTTCCAGGACGATGCTGAGATTGTGAGGATCTTGGATCGCTCTCCGGAGTCCTTCTTCCGCTCCAGCGACAACGAGAACCTGGAGAAGAACATCCTGTTCCTGAGCTCACTGGGAATCACACCCCATGACCTTCCGAAGCTGCTAATGAAGGCTCCTCGAGTGTTCTCCAACAGCCTGGAGCTGAACCGGACCATGGTGGAGCTTCTGCAGAGCGTTTGTGTGAGTCTAGGTGGGAAAGACCATGAAGCCTTTGCCAGAGCCATCATCTCCAGGAACGTTTACATCCTGATCCGCAGCACCAAGCGCATCAAGGCTAACATTGAGTTTCTGCTAGCCTCGCTGAAGCTCAGCGACACTGAAGCTCTGAGCCTGTTGCAGAGTCATGGAGCAGACATCTTAGACCTTTCCCACACCAGCCTAAAGAGGAACTTTAAGAGCCTGTGGGTGAAGCTGAGATCTCTGGGCTGTCGCAAGGTGGAGATGAAGAAGCTGGTGCTGAACTACACTCAGGTGCTGTTTGTCTCACCTGAGAGGCTAAACGAGAAGCTGGACTGCCTAGTCGAAGGTGGAATTGATGTCAGGCAGATCGTGGAGAAGCCAAAAGTGCTGGATTTCAGCGCAGTCACGTTGAAGCAGCGTCTAGACGATCTAAACGGTTTGGGCTACAACTTTGATGCCAGCGGAATAGCCATCCTGGACATGAGCAAGAAACGCTTTGATGCTAAACTGGAGAAACTACGAGAGTTTAGACTCTGAGAGCTTCACATTGTGGATAAAACACTGTCATCATGATCGTGCTTGATACATATTTTACTATTGTGATATGCCTTACAACAGCAGGGGTGTCTAAACTTTATTAAATAGGACCAGATTGTACCATGTCAGAATACCTGAGAGCCAAAATATTATTTTTCCACAAATCACTCAAAATACGAGGCCTAAGTTTTCACAATATCAGCACTTCTGATCTTTCTGTGAGCTGCTGTGTTTCCTATCACTGTGTAAAACATGCAGGAGCAAAACATTGCTCAGAGCAGTGTAGATCAGGAAGTGCTTATAATGATTAAATTGATTAAGAGTAACAATAAAACATCTGATTTATTAATTAAATTCCTCTCCAAGTATTCACTTCTTCCAAAATATAATTTGGGAGATTCCATAGATGTTCAGTTTGTTAGATGATGTTCTTTCCATTTCAAATAAACTCAGGTTTTATCTCTGGTAAGCAGTTGGTACTGTGAGACTCTGGTCCTGCTGAACTTTCTCTCCTGAATATTTACTGTGATCTTCATTCCGTTTCCTGTCTGTCGGCGTTAAACTCATTACAGTCTTTTGAAATATGAGGCTCATTTTCTGCGTCTCTCGATGAAACAGTTCAGATTTCCATCTCTGTGTCAGTCTGAGCTTCACAGCTCAGTCTGGACTGAATGTGGTCAGTAGACGAAGCTGCAGGTCAGTCTGAGAAGAAAGGCTCTTCAACTTTAGAGAACTTTGTTACCGCAGCGTTAAACTGTGATCTTACAGCACTGCTGCCCCCATCAGGTGAGGGGAGGAACTGCAGTGAACTGGCTGGAGGGTCATTTATAACACACACTGAAATAGAAACTGATTAACATCCGTCTGAGGGCCGCATCTGGCCCCGGGGCCGGACTTTGGACACTACTGACAGAAAAGTAATTAGTGATTAAGTAATGAAGTACATACCGACGAATCAGTGTTGGGACATAAAGGTCCACAGTGTTCTGATCAATCTACTGTCCTTATGGAAAAATGTGACTTGTTTGGAGTTTCTCTGGCTGATTGGTCAGGAGGCTCACAGCACCCAGTAAACAAACACCGTGTCAGGGGGCTCATTTGCATATTGCAACCTTATGCCATCTCAGCATCAGAGTAACAACATGATGTGCATTCTGAGTCTTTGAAACAACAAATGCTACAATATATACAGTCTTGTGCAAATGTTTGTGCACACGTGTGAAAAATGAACACATGCAGTGCACATTTAAATACACACCTACTGTTTATTTGGCTGAGCTTAACATAGTGAACACAGATTGTGGCCAAAGCTGAAGTCATGGCACATTTCTTCTCTGTTAAACTCAGTAAATGAACAGAAACAGTGCACTAAAATTTTCACCAAAGTGTCATATTTAAGTGTGTTCTCTGCGAAGGGTGTGTTCAATTGGGCCTTTTCATTTGAGCAGGGGCACCCAAACTTTTGCACATGACTGTATATGTGCTGTGGCACGTAAAATGTGGGTGTGTAGTGAATATTGTTTTCTTACTCCCTGTGAGTAGATGGTGGTCTATTCAGATGTCCAGATACTTATGAGTGCACATTTTGAAGGTGTTTGTTCTCTGGCTTTGACCGCGTGTGGCGCTGCTTTCAGTGCAGAATCTGCTTGCAGGCCCTCTAAAAGCTGAAACAGGTGAGGTTTTCTTATGAAGATGTGGTGAACGTGGTCTAATTTGATGCCTGCAACACGTTCCAGAGAAGTTGGGACAGGGGCGTGTTTCCCACTGTGTTACATCACCTTTCCTTTAACACTCAATAAGCGTTTGGGAACTGAGGACACTGATTGTTGAAGCTTTGTAGGTGGAATTCTTTCCCATTCCTGCTTGATGTCCAGCTTCAGCTGCTCAGCAGTCCGGGGGGCTCCGCTGTCGTATTTTGAGCTTCATAATGCGCCACACATTTTCAATGGGAGACGGTCTGGACTGCAGGCAGGTCAGTCTAGTACCCGCACTCTTTTACTACGAAGCCACGCTGTTGGAACACGTGCAGAATGTGGTTTGGCATCGTCTTGCTGAAATAAGCAGGACGTCCCTGAAAAAGACGCTGCTTGGATGGCAGCAGATGTTGCTCCAAAACCTGGATGTACCTTTCAGCATTAATGGGGCCTTCACAGATGTGCAGGTTACCCCTGCCATGGGCACTAACACCCCCCACACCATCAGAGATGCTGGCTTTTGAACTTTGCACTGATAACAATCCGGACAGTCCTTTTCCTCTTTGGCCCGGAGGACACGACGTCCATGATTTCCAGAAACAGTGTGAAATGTGGACGCGTCAGACCACAGGACACTTTTCCACTCAGTCCATCTCAGATGAGCTCGGCCCAGAGAAGCCGGCGGCGTTTCTGGGTGGTGTTGAAATGTGGCTTCGCTTTGCATGGCAGAGTTTTAACTTGCACTTGTAGATGGAGCGACGAACTGAGTTCACTGACAGTGGTTTTCCGAAGTGTTCCTGATCCCATGTGGGAATATCCGTTACAGAATGATGTGGGTTTTTAATGCAGTGCCGCGTGAGGGGTCGAAGGTCACGGGCATTCAGCTCATGCAGTTGTTCTAAGTGGTGAACCTCGCCCGCCCTTGCTTGTGAACGACTGAGCCTTTCAGGGATGCTCCCTTTATACCCAATCATGACCCTCACCTGTTTCCAATTAACCTGTTCACCTGTGGAATGTTCCAAACAGCTGTTTTTTGAGCATTCCTCAACTTTCCCAGTCTTTTGTTGCCCCTGTCCCAACTTCTTTGGAATGTGTTGCAGGCATCAAATTCAAAATGAGTGAATATTTGCAAAACACAATAAAGTTTATCCATTTGAACATTAAATATCTCGTCTTTGTAGTGGATTCAGTTGATTATAGGTTGAAAAGGATTTGCAAATCATCGTATTCTGTTTTTATTTATGTTTTACACAACGTCCCAACTTCACTGGAACTGGGGTTGTACTACATTGAGGCCAAAATTGAGTATATAGAGGCCACGAGTTCTGAGAAAGCTGTGGGGTGGATGTGGATGTGTAACCGTGCCGCCTCAGGGCTGTGTATTATGGCCATGTCGAGGTGTTGATGTATCCGTTGTCAGTTTATTGGAGTTATAAGTTACAGCATTAGCGGCTTTATGGGGGCTTTACAGCGTGTAAACACAGGCTAACGCTACATGCTAGTCTCAGTACCTCAGCGTGGTGTTTTTATGGCTAAACTCCTCAGATACACGGCTCTCCTCACCCTTCACCCTCCGTCTGAGTCACACGCTGCCGCTGAGGCTGAGAGGCTTCACTGACACGAGTAACGAGGCTTTTACTCCATACAGAGAAATAAACCCGCTTTCAGAGTAAACTGTGTTTCTCTCGTTGAACTGCGGCTAATGGACACCTTTACCGGCCGGTTTAGCCGTTCTGCACGGAGAGACTTCCTTTAATAAAATTAAGATAAATATTTTTAATCGCTTTAAAACGTCAGAGGGGGGCCAAAGGCTGGGAACTACAGCGCGACGGCACGGCTTTGCGCACGGACCCGTTTCGGCGTAGCGCAGGCGGAGTGTCACGCGTGTGTGGAGAACTTCAGAGAAAAAACAGAGTCAGAGGCGAGGCGGTTCACTCCTCAGGCGAGGCGGTTCACTCCTCAGGTGAGATGGTTCACTCCTCAGGCGAGGCTGTTCACTCCTCAGGCGAGGCGGTTCACTCCTCAGGCGAGATGGTTCACTCCTCAGGCGAGGCGGTTCACTCCTCAGGTGAGATGGTTCACTCCTCAGGCGAGGCTGTTCACTCCTCAGGCGAGGCGGTTCACTCCTCAGGCGAGATGGTTCACTCCTCAGGCGAGGCTGTTCACTCCTCAGGTGAGATGGTTCACTCCTCAGGCGAGGCTGTTCACTCCTCAGGCGAGGCGGTTCACTCCTCAGGCGAGATGGTTCACTCCTCAGGCGAGGCTGTTCACTCCTCAGGTGAGATGGTTCACTCCTCAGGCGAGGCTGTTCACTCCTCAGGTGAGATGGTTCGCTCCTCAGGCGAGGCGGTTCGCTCCTCAGGCGAGGCGGTTCGCTCCTCAGGCGAGGCGGTTCGCTCCTCAGGCGAGATGGTTCGCGCCTGAGGCGAGGCGGTTCGCTCCTCAGGCGAGATGGTTCACTCCTCAGGCGAGGCGGTTCACTCCTCAGGTGAGATGGTTCACTCCTCAGGCGAGGCTGTTCACTCCTCAGGCGAGGCGGTTCACTCCTCAGGCGAGATGGTTCACTCCTCAGGCGAGGCGGTTCACTCCTCAGGTGAGATGGTTCACTCCTCAGGCGAGGCTGTTCACTCCTCAGGCGAGGCGGTTCACTCCTCAGGCGAGATGGTTCACTCCTCAGGCGAGGCTGTTCACTCCTCAGGTGAGATGGTTCACTCCTCAGGCGAGGCTGTTCACTCCTCAGGCGAGGCGGTTCACTCCTCAGGCGAGATGGTTCACTCCTCAGGCGAGGCTGTTCACTCCTCAGGTGAGATGGTTCACTCCTCAGGCGAGGCTGTTCACTCCTCAGGTGAGATGGTTCGCTCCTCAGGCGAGGCGGTTCGCTCCTCAGGCGAGGCTGTTCGCTCCTCAGGCGAGGCGGTTCGCTCCTCAGGCGAGGCGGTTCGCTCCTCAGGCGAGATGGTTCGCGCCTGAGGCGAGGCGGTTCGCTCCTCAGGCGAGATGGTTCACTCCTCAGGCATCTGTTAAAAGGTCCAGTTGAGAGAACGGGGAGCCGGTTTAGTCTGAAATATTCCACCCCATCACGGGTTCAGAGTGATGGAGCTGGAACTGTCAGGTTTACTTCGCTCTGAAATATTGAAACACGTGGGGAACTTGGAGAACGGTGAAGCTGATGAAGTCCGCAGAGACGGATGGTCTGCGGTCTGTCATACAGTGGAGATGTGAGCTGGACAGGGTGTCTAGGATTGAAGTAGGTGGGCCTAAATTAGCAAAACAAAACCGTTTTCACTTTTTCATTAAGAACGTTTCTTCTCCTGTGAAGTTTCTGTATTGGAGATTCAGGGTTTGGGTCCCACAGCAGCGACAGGTTCACCTGTGTCTTATCGATTCATTCTGTTGTGTTTGAATCAGGATGGAGGCTGCTGTGGACCGGAGTGGAGAAGGTGCTGACTGTCCAGCAGTACCACAGACGGAGAAAGGAGAGGCAGCCCTGAAAGCACAGTAAGACAGGCATCGTTCAGACTTCAGATTCAGCCGAGAAATAGACCGAGTCAGCAATTCCACCTGCTGAAATCAGCGGGTAGACTCACTGACTCGGCTATTAGGCTCACTGAATCCACAGTTCCACCTGCTGAAATCAGCGGTTAGACTCACTGACTCGGCTATTAGGCTCACTGAATCCACAGTTCCACCTGCTGAAATCAGCGGTTAGACTCACTGACTCGGCTATTAGGCTCACTGAATCCACAGTTACACCTGCTGAAATCAGCGGTTAGACTCACTGACTCGGCTATTAGGCTCACTGAATCCACAGTTACACCTGCTGAAATCAGCGGTTAGACTCACTGACTCGGCTATTAGGCTCACTGAATCCACAGTTCCACCTGCTGAAATCAGCGGTTAGACTCACTGACTCGGCTATTAGGCTCACTGAATCCACAGTTACACCTGCTGAAATCAGCGGTTAGACTCACTGACTCGGCTATTAGGCTCACTGAATCCACAGTTACACCTGCTGAAATCAGCGGTTAGACTCACTGACTCGGCTATTAGGCTCACTGAATCCACAGTTCCACCTGCTGAAATCAGTGGCTAGACTAACTGAATCAACTGTTGGATTCAGTGAATCAGTGGCTAGACTAACTGAATCAACTGTTGGATTCAGTGAATCAGTGGCTAGACTAACTGAATCAACTGTTGGATTCAGTGAATCAGTGGCTAGGCTAACTGAATCAACTATTAGACTGCTGAATCCACGGTGAGACTTGCTGAATCAACAATTCCACTTGTTGAAATCCACTATTGATCTTACTATTAAACTATTTTTCACTATTAAACTATTGAAGTTTTTGTGTGTGTGTGTCTGTCAGCTGTTCGACTCACTGAGTCAAGAGTTAAACACAGTCAAGCATTAGACTTACTGAATGAACAGTTGGAGGTGAACAGTTAGACTTTTTCAGATTATTTCTCTGAATGAACTTAGTAATTCCACAGTAAGACTCGACGATTCAACGGTTTCTCTGACCAGTTGTTTAAAGCTGTTTAAATGTGCAGGTACATCACGACCAGAGAGAAGTTTCATGAGTTTCTGGCTGCTGGCTTGAAAGATCAGAAAGGTGATGGAGAGGAATCAGCAGAAGCGTCTACAGATGGAGACAACGGCACAGCAGAGGAGCCTACCGGAGAACCAGAGTCTAAGAAGAGGAAAGCGGACGATGAGGCGCAGGCGGAAGACAATAAACAGGACAAGAAGAAAATGAAGGGCCAGAACAAGTCACGGCCTCATATGAAGCCTCACAGCTATGATGACCGCAGACTGTGTCCTTCACTGGTTCAGGTACTACACCTTTACCCGGCAGGCGTAAAGGCTCTGGGACTGTGATTCTTATTTTTAGAGTCGAGCTATGGGTCTAATGCAGCTAATGAGTAGTACATGCTTATACGCCATGAGTTGGCATTGACAAAAGAATGGAAGGAGTGAATATGTGCCATGTAAACCATAGAATTAGATCTTTTCGGGATCACGGAGTCTTGCTAATTGGTGGCGTAGAAATCTCCACTACCTAATATGTTCCATAACCTAGTAGCACTAGTGCTAATGCTAAAGACTATAAGGAAATTTTCACTATAATGGTCACCTTTGTTTTCACACAGGAGCGTGACAGCAAGTGTTTCTACGGCGATAAGTGCAAGTTCATCCACGATGTTGCCGACTACATGTCCACCAAACCGGCAGATCTGGGTGACCGCTGCTATCTGTACGACACCTTCGGGAAGTGTGTGTTTGGCATCACCTGCAGGTTTGCCAGTGCTCACATGGGACCTGACTTTAAGAACCTGGTGAAGGAGGAGGTCTGTAAAACCCTCGGCCAGAAAGAGATGGTCAGGAACAGCCTGGATAAGGAGCTCCAGAGACGGCTCAGGAAGAGACAGGTGACCTTCAGCCGTTCAGAGACGTACCTGAAGAGTATCGGTGCAGGAAAGGCTAAAGGAGGAGCAAATGGGAAAAAGTCTGGGTCTGAAAACAAGCATGCTACGACTGACGCTGTAGCAGAGGTGGAGAAGCAGTGTGTGTCGGAACAGAGCGATACTGCTGCTGACTTGAAAACGGAGGTAAAGTGAAGACTTTTTTGATAATTTACAAAGTTGTGTAGAAGGAATCTGAAAAGCCCATAGCTGTGGAGTCCACATCAAATGATGAACACAATTCCTCCCTTTTGCCATAGAGACGAATCAAGTTCAGTTTCACTAGTGTTAAAGGATGAGTTGAGTCAGGAGGCCCTAACCGTAGAGTCTGAGTTGACTCTCCAGTCATAGAGATGGAGATGAATCAGTAGTTTTCAGCCATAGAGGGTGTATAGAGGCCATACTCGCTGCAGTCTTACATACGCATGTCTAAGCCAGCTCCTGAATATGTAACGATAGAGTCGAGTCAGAAGACCCAAGTCATACAGATAAGGTCCAGAGTTCCTAACTGCAGCATTGAAGTCCACGATCCCTTCATTCTTAATGTCTTTCAATGGTTATTTAGTAAAGACAAGGATTCCATATACATGTATGTTCTTAAAATGTGGTCCCCAGCTGTAGAGCCTGAGTTTATTAAAGTCCCTAGATGAAGGGCCCAATTTGAGTCCGTAGTCATAATGTGTAAATTAATTCATTTTCTGTTTGGAAATTGCAGAACAGTCAGTCACCTCTCGTGAAGACCATCGGGCCACTAACTGACGCTGACATCATCAAGCTGCGCCCATGCGAGAAGAAACAGGTACAGTAGTGATTAAGGTGGAAATGTTGGGTGGGGGGAGTTGGCGGTGGGGGATAGATCACATGACTCTGTGGTTTGGAGTTGCTGCTCAGTTCTTGCTTGCCTTATTAGACCATCTGCTAGAAGTAAACCAACTCCTGAACCTGAGAGTGTGTCTCATTTAACTGATTAACGTCTGGCGCTTTCTGTGAGATGCAGTGTTTTCTGTCACTGCGTTAAAGAAGCTCAGTGCTACCTTTGTCGGATGCACTGCAGTCGCTTCTCAGACTGATTCAGAATAAAATGTGCCTCGCTGTGGAAACGCTTACTGTTCTGCATCATCAGAGATGTTAAGTGTATTCTTATTCATGTGCTTATACCCCATCTATTAGCATGGTGCTAAGCAGGTATAAATAATCAAATGTGTCTCAAACAGTGTGGAGCTGTTCGGTATCTCTCATAGACTTGATTTATGTGGTTTCTGACTCTATATGATGGTTCTGTTTTAAAACATTCAGTTATGAAAAGGAACAAACACAAACTTTTCACCTGGAAAACTTACTTAGGGTTCACAATCAGTTCTATATAGAAAACCAAAAAGAGTTCTGTTGTTGTTGACAAGGTTGTATACAAAACAAGAACCTTTGTTGGTGCTATGCTCACATTCTCCATCAGTCTAAAGCACCACTTCACCATGGTTGAGCTTTTTAAGCCTGCAGATGGCTTTTTGAGTGTTCATAGTTCCATATTGGACCATTGTCTTGACTGATGAACCCTTGTAGAAACAGTTTCTTTTAACAGCGTACAGAGTTTTATCCAAATAACGTGCTATTATTTATATTTACCTGTAATGTTTAGGGCAGGATGTACCTTTTTGTGTGTCTTATTTAAAGTGTGTTTTGTGGTGTTTTCTCTCAGGTAGATTTCAGAGATAAGCTGTATCTGGCTCCTTTAACCACGGTAAGATCCCACTGATGTTCAATCTCTCTTCTGCTTTATTGTTTGTGCAGGTAGGTTTTATTAAATATTAATTTTTTTTTGGTTTTGAAGTGCAGTGCAGTGCAACAGAAATCTACTGTAAATGTATTCATTTCAGATCAGACTGGAGTTCATTATGTAGTTCTGTTTAATTCACGAATGTCAAATGATTAAAACCAGGGATGCATCGATACCGATACTGGTACTCATTATGGTACTGGTATCATTTACTTGTACTCACCGAAACAAATGTTTGACACCCTGTGTGCTGTAAGCCGAGTGTAGCTGCTGCGCTAACGAACAAACTCTGAAGGAGGATCTGCTCCTTCGGTCGGAGAAAAGTTACTGACTCTGTCCCAGTCAGACACAAGGCCATTGCTCACTTAAAACATTCCACCTTGGCAGATTCCCACCAGAATTCGCTGTGAGATTCTAGACTGTTTATAAAAACACAGTCGCAACCGCTTCCTCAAAATGGGTGGAGACTCACAGGCCAGTAAAACAGAGGAGAAAAAGTCAACCTTGGCTACCAAAGTCTGTATGTGAGAATTTACTCTGTTTGAATATCGAGATACAAACATTAATATGATGATTTTTCTGTAAATCAGGCTGTAGAGAGACCAAACTGTCCTACCATGAACATCAGTGCCTGCTTTAGCTGCAGTGCTCAGTGCTGGTAGCACTGCTCAGCGTCTCAGCATGTTTACTCAGTACTCGGTTATTCTGAATGATTCAGCTTTATTAATAACGGTCTGTAGACAGAGCGTCTGTAGAGACTGCGTTTCACGTAGCAGGTCAGTCAGACGGAGCGTTTCATAGTGTGTTTATAAATCGTAGCTTTGAACATGATGGTCTATTCAAACGTACAGTGAGTCTCCAAATACATTTCTAAAATCATACAGTGTCTGACTGGCTTCAGAGGACCTTCAGCTACAGCTCAGCCAGCCAATCATTAACAGATACTTCGTTCTGAGTAAGTACTCAGTGTGTACTACTATGTGTACTTGTACTCAGTCTGAAGTAAAGGGTATCGCTGCATCCCTAATTAAATTGATTAACAGTGATAATCTGTGTAGTGATTAATTGCATTTGCCCTGGTTGCTCTTCAGTGCAATGTATTTTATTGCTTTCGGGACAAAACCTTGTATCTGACATAATTTGAAATCGCTAGCTTTTATCAATATTTCATGATAAATGGGCTTGGATAAATCGTACAAAACTGCTTAAATAATAAGTATAAATAATCAGAAATAATTTGTCCATTAACATTCATTAAAAGTCATGGATGTTTCTTAAAATAAAATAAATAAATAATCAAGACCTTTTCAGAGTTGTGTTTCCGACGGCGAAGAATTATTACTCTCAATTATTCAGTGTTAACCTAAATATAAAATCTTAAAAGTAGCTCGAAATAAGTTTGGTCTCTTCTGAAGAGCCATGAGTGGAATATTTCCAAACAAGGAAAACGGCAACAAAGAGAATCCGAGGCGTTAATTTCTCTTACGGACTTCTCCGCTAGTTAAAAGACAAATATACGACTGTAATGCAAGTCGACTCCTCAGGGTTCTGGTGTGCTGGTTAGTGTGTTAAAGTGCTCCGCGTTGCTGTGTTCAGTGCGGGAACCTGCCGTTCCGGCGCGTGTGTAAGCGGTTCGGAGCTGATATCACCTGTGGAGAGATGGCCATGTGCACTAACCTACTGCAGGGTCAGGCCTCAGAGTGGGCCCTGCTGAAGAGACACCACACCGAGGACCTCTTTGGAGTGCAGGTAAACAAACAAACAAACAAACTGTGGCTCACAGCTCAGTGACCGGGGAGGTAATGTAATGTAACTGTAGCTGTAGGCTGGATGGGCGTGGCTCACGTGCCGTAGGCTGGATGGGCGGGGCTGATATTTGTCCATGTTTCTAGATAAGTGTCTGAATCCTCGTAAGTCAGTCTGATGTTCCTCCTGCAGCTGGAGGGCTGTTTTCCTGATACGATGACCAGATGTGCCGAGCTGCTCAATCAGAACATCGACGTGGACTTTGTGGACATAAACTCAGGCTGCCCCATCGACCTGGTGTATAAGAAGGTAGTTATTGGTACTAAGTACTATTAGTACTAAGGGGTTCCTTAGTAAAGACAGAGGTTCGGTATAGAACCATGAACACACAAAGATCCCTTTGCGTGATTAAAGGGTTCTGTACAGCCTTTTGTTGTGACAAGCTTGACATCATAACATATGAACGCTGTTTGGTGCTATATAAAACTATTTACAGC
>NC_051221.1:707500-717500 GCF_015220715.1 Pygocentrus nattereri | reverse complement strand
CTATTACTGACCCCCTCACACACTCAGACATGGTACGGTCTATTACTGAGCCACTCACACACTCAGACATGGTACGGTCTATTACTGAGCCACTCACACACTCAGACATGGTACGGTCTATTACTGAGCCCCTCACACACTCAGACATGGTACGGTCTATTACTGACCCCCTCACACACTCAGACATGGTACGGTCTATTACTGACCCCCTCACACATGGTACGGTCTATTACTGAGCCACTCACACACTCAGACATGATACGGTCTATTACTGACCCCCTCACACACTCAGACATGGTACGGTCTATTACTGACCCCCTCACACACTCAGACATGGTACGGTCTATTACTGAGCCACTCACACACTCAGACATGGTACGGTCTATTACTGAGCCCCTCACACACTCAGACATGGTACGGTCTATTACTGACCCACTCACACACTCAGACATGGTACAGTCTATTACTGACCCACTCACACACTCAGACATGGTACGGTCTATTACTGACCGCCTCACACACTCAGACATGGTACGGTCTATTACTGAGCCACTCACACACTCAGACGTGGTACGGTCTATTACTGACCCCCTCACACACTCAGACGTGGTACGGTCTATTACTGAGCCACTCACACACTCAGACGTGGTACGGTCTATTACTGACCCCCTCACACACTCAGACATGGTACGGTCTATTACTGACCCCCTCACACACTCAGACGTGGTACGGTCTATTACTGACCCCCTCACACACTCAGACGTGGTACGGTCTATTACTGAGCCCCTCACACACTCAGACGTGGTACAGTCTATTGTATGATTGTGTGTGTGTGTGTGTGTGTGTGTGTGTGTGTGTGTGTGTGTGTGTGTGTGTGTGTGTATCAGTCTCCAGAAGAAGTGAACGCCCAGCTGAACGGTCTGATAGAGGAACGTCCTGCTCTTCATGAAGTGAACGACTCGTTCTCCTTCCTGACTGGATCTCTCCCTCCGCCCAGAGTGGACTGGACCGAGAAGGGCCTGGTCACCCCCGTCCGGAACCAGGTGAGGGGTTCACGCTCCTTCTGTTGAGGGTAAAGCGTGTGTTCTGTCTCCCTCTGGTGGCTGAGATACAGCACTACACAGAGATGATCAGAATGTGGCCACAGGGTTTGTGTACACCAGCTGATCCAGCCGCTCTGAAGTGAAGGGTGTTCATGTTTATTATGTATATAAATGTATAATAAATAACTTAATTTGAACAAATAAGACAAATCTGAGTAATCTTGCACAAAACAATGCCAGGAGTGCTTTTGTCTCCCCCTATTGGCTCAGATAAAGCACTACAGACCACCTCTAACCGCCTCTCTCTACGTGGTGTGCTTACAGGGTCCATGTGGCTCCTGCTGGGCCTTCAGTGCGGTCGGGGCTCTGGAAGGTCAGATGAAGAAGAAAACCGGTCGTCTGGTTCCTCTGAGTCCACAGAACCTGGTGGACTGCAGCGTCTCCATCGGCAACCACGGCTGCAGAGGGGGCTACCTCAGCAAGTCCTTCATCTACATCATACGGAACAAGGGCATCGACTCGGACAGCTTCTACCCCTACGAGCACAGGGTACTCGTTCACAGTCACAAAGTGTTGTAACGGGCTTTCGTGGTTGTACCGCAGTGTTTTGGTGATTGTTGGGTTTTGGTGGTTGTCACGCAGGGTTTTGGTGATTGTCTGGATGTCAAAGCTGTGTTATCATTGTGTTGTTGTTTAGGATGGTACGTGTCGTTACGTGGTGAAGGGGAAAGCTGGTTACTGTGAAAGTGGTTGTAATGTTGTGTTTTGGGTGTTGTAATGTGTGTGTGTTGTTGTTTAGGATGGTACGTGTCGTTACGTGGTGAAGGGGAAAGCTGGTTACTGTGAAAGTGGTTGTAATGTTGTGTTTTGGGTGTTGTAATGTGTGTTGTTGTTTAGGATGGTACGTGTCGTTATGCGGTGAAGGGGAAAGCTGGTTACTGTGAAAGTGGTTGTAATGTTGTGTTTTGGGTGTTGTAATGTGTGTTGTTGTTGTTTAGGATGGTACGTGTCGTTACGTGGTGAAGGGGAAAGCTGGTTACTGTGAAAGTGGTTGTAATGTTGTGTTTTGGGTGTTGTAATGTGTGTGTTGTTGTTTAGGATGGTACGTGTCGTTACGCGGTGAAGGGGAAAGCTGGTTACTGTGAAAGTGGTTGTAATGTTGTGTTTTGGGTGTTGTAATGTGTGTGTTGTTGTTTAGGATGGTACGTGTCGTTACGCGGTGAAGGGGAAAGCTGGTTACTGTGAAAGTGGTTGTAATGTTGTGTTTTGGGTGTTGTAATGTGTGTTGTTGTTGTTTAGGATGGTACGTGTCGTTACGCGGTGAAGGGGAAAGCTAGTTACTGTGAAAGTGGTTGTAATGTTGTGTTTTGGGTGTTGTAATGTGTGTGTTGTTGTTTAGGATGGTACGTGTCGTTACGTGGTGAAGGGGAAAGCTGGTTACTGTGAAAGTGGTTGTAATGTTGTGTTTTGGGTGTTGTAATGTGTTTTTGTTGTTTAGGATGGTACGTGTCGTTACGCGGTGAAGGGGAAAGCTGGTTACTGTGAAAGTGGTTGTAATGTTGTGTTTTGGGTGTTGTAATGTGTGTTGTTGTTGTTTAGGATGGTACGTGTCGTTACGCGGTGAAGGGGAAAGCTAGTTACTGTGAAAGTGGTTGTAATGTTGTGTTTTGGGTGTTGTAATGTGTGTTGTTGTTTAGGATGGTACGTGTCGTTACGCAGTGAAGGGGAAAGCTGGTTACTGTGAAAGTGGTTGTAATGTTGTGTTTTGGGTGTTGTAATGTGTGTGTTGTTGTTTAGGGTGGTACGTGTCGTTATGCGGTGAAGGGGAAAGCTGGTTACTGTGAAAGTGGTTGTAATGTTGTGTTTTGGGTGTTGTAATGTGTGTTGTTGTTGTTTAGGATGGTACGTGTCGTTACGCGATGAAGGGGAAAGCTGGTTACTGTGAAAGCGGTTGTAATGTTGTGTTTCGGGTGTTGTAATGTGTGTTGTTGTTTAGGATGGTATGTGTCGTTACGCGGTGAAGGGGAAAGCTGGTTACTGTGAAATTGGTTGTAATGTTGTGTTTTGGGTGTTGTAATGTGTGTGTGTGTGTGTTGTTTAGGGAGGTACGTGTCGTTACGCGGTGAAGGGGAAAGCTGGTTACTGTGAAAGTGGTTGTAATGTTGTGTTTTGGGTGTTGTAATGTGTGTGTGTGTGTTGTTTAGGGTGGTACGTGTCGTTACGCGGTGAAGGGGAAAGCTGGTTACTGTGAAAGTGGTTGTAATGTTGTGTTTTGGGTGTTGTAATGTGTGTTGTTGTTTAGGATGGTACGTGTCGTTATGCGGTGAAGGGGAAAGCTGGTTACTGTGAAAGTGGTTGTAATGTTGTGTTTTGGGTGTTGTAATGTGTGTTGTTGTTGTTTAGGATGGTACGTGTCGTTACGCGGTGAAGGGGAAAGCTGGTTACTGTGAAAGTGGTTGTAATGTTGTGTTTTGGGTGTTGTAATGTGTGTGTTGTTGTTGTTGTTTAGGATGGTACGTGTCGTTACGCGGTGAAGGGGAAAGCTGGTTACTGTGAAAGTGGTTGTAATGTTGTGTTTTGGGTGTTATAATGTGTGTTGTTGTTGTTTAGGATGGTACGTGTCGTTACGCAGTGAAGGGGAAAGCTGGTTACTGTGAAAGTGGTTGTAATGTTGTGTTTTGGGTGTTGTAATGTGTGTGTTGTTGTTTAGGATGGTACGTGTCGTTACGCGGTGAAGGGGAAAGCTGGTTACTGTGAAAGTGGTTGTAATGTTGTGTTTTGGGTGTTGTAATGTGTGTGTTGTTGTTTAGGATGGTACGTGTCGTTACGCGGTGAAGGGGAAAGCTGGTTACTGTGAAAGTGGTTGTAATGTTGTGTTTTGGGTGTTGTAATGTGTGTGTGTTGTTGTTTAGGATGGTACGTGTCGTTACGCGGTGAAGGGGAAAGCTGGTTACTGTGAAAGTGGTTGTAATGTTGTGTTTTGGGTGTTGTAATGTGTGTTGTTGTTTAGGATGGTACGTGTCGTTACGCGGTGAAGGGGAAAGCTAGTTACTGTGAAAGTGGTTGTAATGTTGTGTTTTGGGTGTTGTAATGTGTGTGTTGTTGTTTAGGATGGTACGTGTCGTTACACGGTGAAGGGGAAAGCTGGTTACTGTGAAAGTGGTTGTAATGTTGTGTTTTGGGTGTTGTAATGTGTGTGTTGTTGTTTAGGATGGTACGTGTCGTTACGCAGTGAAGGGGAAAGCTAGTTACTGTGAAAGTGGTTGTAATGTTGTGTTTTGGGTGTTGTAATGTGTGTTGTTGTTGTTTAGGATGGTACGTGTCGTTACGCGGTGAAGGGGAAAGCTGGTTACTGTGAAAGTGGTTGTAATGTTGTGTTTTGGGTGTTGTAATGTGTGTTGTTGTTGTTGTTTAGGGTGGTACGTGTCGTTACGCGGTGAAGGGGAAAGCTGGTTACTGTGAAAGTGGTTGTAATGTTGTGTTTTGGGTGTTGTAATGTGTGTTGTTGTTTAGGATGGTACGTGTCGTTATGCGGTGAAGGGGAAAGCTGGTTACTGTGAAAGTGGTTGTAATGTTGTGTTTTGGGTGTTGTAATGTGTGTTGTTTTTGTTTAGGATGGTATGTGTCGTTACGCGGTGAAGGGGAAAGCTGGTTACTGTGAAAGTGGTTGTAATGTTGTGTTTTGGGTGTTGTAATGTGTGTTGTTGTTTAGGATGGTACGTGTCGTTACGCGGTGAAGGGGAAAGCTGGTTACTGTGAAAGTGGTTGTAATGTTGTGTTTTGGGTGTTGTAATGTGTGTGTTGTTGTTTAGGGTGGTACGTGTCGTTATGCGGTGAAGGGGAAAGCTGGTTACTGTGAAAGTGGTTGTAATGTTGTGTTTTGGGTGTTGTAATGTGTGTGTTGTTTAGGATGGTACGTGTCGTTACGCGGTGAAGGGGAAAGCTAGTTACTGTGAAAGTGGTTGTAATGTTGTGTTTTGGGTGTTGTAATGTGTGTGTTGTTGTTTAGGATGGTACGTGTCGTTACGCGGTGAAGGGGAAAGCTGGTTACTGTGAAAGTGGTTGTAATGTTGTGTTTTGGGTGTTGTAATGTGTGTGTTGTTGTTTAGGATGGTACGTGTCGTTACGCGGTGAAGGGGAAAGCTGGTTACTGTGAAAGTGGTTGTAATGTTGTGTTTTGGGTGTTGTAATGTGTTGTTGTTTAGGATGGTACGTGTCGTTACGTGGTGAAGGGGAAAGCTAGTTACTGTGAAAGTGGTTGTAATGTTGTGTTTTGGATGTTGTAATGTGTGTGTTGTTGTTTAGGATGGTACGTGTCGTTACACGGTGAAGGGGAAAGCTGGTTACTGTGAAAGTGGTTGTAATGTTGTGTTTTGGATGTTGTAATGTGTGTTGTTGTTTAGGATGGTACGTGTCGTTACGCGGTGAAGGGGAAAGCTGGTTACTGTGAAAGTGGTTGTAATGTTGTGTTTTGGGTGTTGTAATGTGTGTGTGTTGTTGTTTAGGATGGTACGTGTCGTTACGCGGTGAAGGGGAAAGCTGGTTACTGTGAAAGTGGTTGTAATGTTGTGTTTTGGGTGTTGTAATGTGTGTGTGTGTGTGTTGTTGTTTAGGATGGTACGTGTCGTTACGCGGTGAAGGGGAAAGCTGGTTACTGTGAAAGTGGTTGTAATGTTGTGTTTTGGGTGTTGTAATGTGTGTGTTGTTGTTTAGGATGGTACGTGTCGTTACGCGGTGAAGGGGAAAGCTAGTTACTGTGAAAGTGGTTGTAATGTTGTGTTTTGGGTGTTGTAATGTGTGTTGTTGTTTAGGATGGTACGTGTCGTTACGTGGTGAAGGGGAAAGCTAGTTACTGTGAAAGTGGTTGTAATGTTGTGTTTTGGGTGTTGTAATGTGTGTGTTGTTGTTTAGGATGGTACGTGTCGTTACGTGGTGAAGGGGAAAGCTGGTTACTGTGAAAGTGGTTGTAATGTTGTGTTTTGGGTGTTGTAATGTGTGATGTTGTTTAGGATGGTACGTGTCGTTACGCGGTGAAGGGGAAAGCTAGTTACTGTGAAAGTGGTTGTAATGTTGTGTTTTGGGTGTTGTAATGTGTGTTGTTGTTTAGGATGGTACGTGTCGTTACGCAGTGAAGGGGAAAGCTGGTTACTGTGAAAGTGGTTGTAATGTTGTGTTTTGGGTGTTGTAATGTGTGTGTTGTTGTTTAGGGTGGTACGTGTCGTTATGCGGTGAAGGGGAAAGCTGGTTACTGTGAAAGTGGTTGTAATGTTGTGTTTTGGGTGTTGTAATGTGTGTTGTTGTTGTTTAGGATGGTACGTGTCGTTACGCGATGAAGGGGAAAGCTGGTTACTGTGAAAGCGGTTGTAATGTTGTGTTTCGGGTGTTGTAATGTGTGTTGTTGTTTAGGATGGTATGTGTCGTTACGCGGTGAAGGGGAAAGCTGGTTACTGTGAAATTGGTTGTAATGTTGTGTTTTGGGTGTTGTAATGTGTGTGTGTGTGTGTTGTTTAGGGATGGTACGTGTCGTTACGCGGTGAAGGGGAAAGCTGGTTACTGTGAAAGTGGTTGTAATGTTGTGTTTTGGGTGTTGTAATGTGTGTGTGTGTGTTGTTTAGGGTGGTACGTGTCGTTACGCGGTGAAGGGGAAAGCTGGTTACTGTGAAAGTGGTTGTAATGTTGTGTTTTGGGTGTTGTAATGTGTGTTGTTGTTTAGGATGGTACGTGTCGTTATGCGGTGAAGGGGAAAGCTGGTTACTGTGAAAGTGGTTGTAATGTTGTGTTTTGGGTGTTGTAATGTGTGTTGTTGTTGTTTAGGATGGTACGTGTCGTTACGCGGTGAAGGGGAAAGCTGGTTACTGTGAAAGTGGTTGTAATGTTGTGTTTTGGGTGTTGTAATGTGTGTGTTGTGTTTGTGTTGTTTAGGATGGTACGTGTCGTTACGCGGTGAAGGGGAAAGCTGGTTACTGTGAAAGTGGTTGTAATGTTGTGTTTTGGGTGTTATAATGTGTGTTGTTGTTGTTTAGGATGGTACGTGTCGTTACGCAGTGAAGGGGAAAGCTGGTTACTGTGAAAGTGGTTGTAATGTTGTGTTTTGGGTGTTGTAATGTGTGTGTTGTTGTTTAGGATGGTACGTGTCGTTACGCGGTGAAGGGGAAAGCTGGTTACTGTGAAAGTGGTTGTAATGTTGTGTTTTGGGTGTTGTAATGTGTGTGTTGTTGTTTAGGATGGTACGTGTCGTTACGCGGTGAAGGGGAAAGCTGGTTACTGTGAAAGTGGTTGTAATGTTGTGTTTTGGGTGTTGTAATGTGTGTGTGTTGTTGTTTAGGATGGTACGTGTCGTTACGCGGTGAAGGGGAAAGCTGGTTACTGTGAAAGTGGTTGTAATGTTGTGTTTTGGGTGTTGTAATGTGTGTTGTTGTTTAGGATGGTACGTGTCGTTACGCGGTGAAGGGGAAAGCTAGTTACTGTGAAAGTGGTTGTAATGTTGTGTTTTGGGTGTTGTAATGTGTGTGTTGTTGTTTAGGATGGTACGTGTCGTTACACGGTGAAGGGGAAAGCTGGTTACTGTGAAAGTGGTTGTAATGTTGTGTTTTGGGTGTTGTAATGTGTGTGTTGTTGTTTAGGATGGTACGTGTCGTTACGCAGTGAAGGGGAAAGCTAGTTACTGTGAAAGTGGTTGTAATGTTGTGTTTTGGGTGTTGTAATGTGTGTTGTTGTTGTTTAGGATGGTACGTGTCGTTACGCGGTGAAGGGGAAAGCTGGTTACTGTGAAAGTGGTTGTAATGTTGTGTTTTGGGTGTTGTAATGTGTGTTGTTGTTGTTGTTTAGGGTGGTACGTGTCGTTACGCGGTGAAGGGGAAAGCTGGTTACTGTGAAAGTGGTTGTAATGTTGTGTTTTGGGTGTTGTAATGTGTGTTGTTGTTTAGGATGGTACGTGTCGTTATGCGGTGAAGGGGAAAGCTGGTTACTGTGAAAGTGGTTGTAATGTTGTGTTTTGGGTGTTGTAATGTGTGTTGTTTTTGTTTAGGATGGTATGTGTCGTTACGCGGTGAAGGGGAAAGCTGGTTACTGTGAAAGTGGTTGTAATGTTGTGTTTTGGGTGTTGTAATGTGTGTTGTTGTTTAGGATGGTACGTGTCGTTACGCGGTGAAGGGGAAAGCTGGTTACTGTGAAAGTGGTTGTAATGTTGTGTTTTGGGTGTTGTAATGTGTGTGTTGTTGTTTAGGGTGGTACGTGTCGTTATGCGGTGAAGGGGAAAGCTGGTTACTGTGAAAGTGGTTGTAATGTTGTGTTTTGGGTGTTGTAATGTGTGTGTTGTTTAGGATGGTACGTGTCGTTACGCGGTGAAGGGGAAAGCTAGTTACTGTGAAAGTGGTTGTAATGTTGTGTTTTGGGTGTTGTAATGTGTGTGTTGTTGTTTAGGATGGTACGTGTCGTTACGCGGTGAAGGGGAAAGCTGGTTACTGTGAAAGTGGTTGTAATGTTGTGTTTTGGGTGTTGTAATGTGTGTGTTGTTGTTTAGGATGGTACGTGTCGTTACGCGGTGAAGGGGAAAGCTGGTTACTGTGAAAGTGGTTGTAATGTTGTGTTTTGGGTGTTGTAATGTGTGTGTTGTTGTTTAGGATGGTACGTGTCGTTACGCGGTGAAGGGGAAAGCTGGTTACTGTGAAAGTGGTTGTAATGTTGTGTTTTGGGTGTTGTAATGTGTTGTTGTTTAGGATGGTACGTGTCGTTACGTGGTGAAGGGGAAAGCTAGTTACTGTGAAAGTGGTTGTAATGTTGTGTTTTGGATGTTGTAATGTGTGTGTTGTTGTTTAGGATGGTACGTGTCGTTACACGGTGAAGGGGAAAGCTGGTTACTGTGAAAGTGGTTGTAATGTTGTGTTTTGGATGTTGTAATGTGTGTTGTTGTTTAGGATGGTACGTGTCGTTACGCGGTGAAGGGGAAAGCTGGTTACTGTGAAAGTGGTTGTAATGTTGTGTTTTGGGTGTTGTAATGTGTGTGTGTTGTTGTTTAGGATGGTACGTGTCGTTACGCGGTGAAGGGGAAAGCTGGTTACTGTGAAAGTGGTTGTAATGTTGTGTTTTGGGTGTTGTAATGTGTGTGTGTGTGTGTTGTTGTTTAGGATGGTACGTGTCGTTACGCGGTGAAGGGGAAAGCTGGTTACTGTGAAAGTGGTTGTAATGTTGTGTTTTGGGTGTTGTAATGTGTGTTGTTGTTTAGGATGGTACGTGTCGTTACGCGGTGAAGGGGAAAGCTAGTTACTGTGAAAGTGGTTGTAATGTTGTGTTTTGGGTGTTGTAATGTGTGTTGTTGTTTAGGATGGTACGTGTCGTTACGTGGTGAAGGGGAAAGCTAGTTACTGTGAAAGTGGTTGTAATGTTGTGTTTTGGGTGTTGTAATGTGTGTGTTGTTGTTTAGGATGGTACGTGTCGTTACGTGGTGAAGGGGAAAGCTGGTTACTGTGAAAGTGGTTGTAATGTTGTGTTTTGGGTGTTGTAATGTGTGATGTTGTTTAGGATGGTACGTGTCGTTACGCGGTGAAGGGGAAAGCTAGTTACTGTGAAAGTGGTTGTAATGTTGTGTTTTGGGTGTTGTAATGTGTGTGTTGTTGTTTAGGGTGGTACGTGTCGTTATGCGGTGAAGGGGAAAGCTGGTTACTGTGAAAGTGGTTGTAATGTTGTGTTTTGGGTGTTGTAATGTGTGTGTTGTTTAGGATGGTACGTGTCGTTACGCGGTGAAGGGGAAAGCTAGTTACTGTGAAAGTGCTTGTAATGTTGTGTTTTGGGTGTTGTAATGTGTGTGTTGTTGTTTAGGATGGTACGTGTCGTTACGCGGTGAAGGGGAAAGCTGGTTACTGTGAAAGTGGTTGTAATGTTGTGTTTTGGGTGTTGTAATGTGTGTGTTGTTGTTTAGGATGGTACGTGTCGTTACGTGGTGAAGGGGAAAGCTGGTT
>NC_051221.1:630000-702500 GCF_015220715.1 Pygocentrus nattereri | reverse complement strand
TCTTGCGAGACGATGTTTTGTGATTGTTTAAGCTTTAAACTTTTTGAACTGGTAGGTATGTGTTTGAAACTGAACAGTGAGCATAGCTTCTCGAAGCAAACTAGGGCTGTTATTATTCGTGAAAATTACTGACCGTTCTAAATCTTCAACAAACGAGGCTTGGTTCTTACGTATTCTATTTCTTCCTTGGGGATATTTAACCGCTGGAGTTTATGTAGAACCGCTAAGTCACCCTTCAACCCTGAAGATCAGTGCAGACTGTTGGTCACCATAGCAACACAGACAACAATCTCACCCAGCTAGTAGCAAAAGAAACGGCAACGAGAGAGATTTAAGATGAACGTTGATAATTTGGAGACGAATGGACTGATCAGTGTTTATAATCACCCCAGCTTTCCTGATACGTTTAATCTGTAGCGATTAACTGACAAACACTAAAAGGTCGCTTCTTGTTCGCCAGCTTCTCGTTTGAATTCTCCTGTTCCACCTTAAATGGTGCAGCAGTTACATTCTGGTCCCTCTGCACCATTTAAGGTGGAACAGGAGAATTCGACCAAGAAGCTGGCGAACAAGAAGTGACTTCGGTCTCATAAAAAGTCAAACACTGAGAGGCATTTTATGAGAAACGGTTCTACTTTTGAGGAACAGTTTCCTGCTGGAGATGCGAGAAAAGCTGAGCTGAAGCTTAAAGCAGAGCAAAGTGAGTCTGAGTTTTCGCTTATATCGTGTTTTGGTCTATTCCAGCACATCAGCACTCACTGGGGCACATTTACAGGTATGAGAATGTGAGATTCCCCGCTGTGGGACTAATAAAGGATTATCTTATCTTATCTCATGAGGGTAAAATGGACATTAAATGTTGCGGCTCACAGGGCGGCTTGACTCCTGTTAAAGGGATGAAATGGCTCAGAATAACAGAAAAGGTCTCTCCACGTTTTCTGTGTTTCTCAAGAAGCAGTGAAGCTGAAGGTGCATTATCAGAGTAGCGTGCTTTAGCTAAGAGGTCCTATTTTCAGAACCAGTCCCTTCCTGGAGGTGTGGCCCCACCCAGTATGTGTGGACGTGAGTCTGACCTTGCGGGCGGTGACGAAGGCCTCGGCAACGCGGCGGTTGCGTCCTCCGTAGCAGGTGGTGATGAGGTCAGCAACGCCGCAGCTCTCCAGGAACGTGGCGGAGCTGACGGGGTTCTTACAGAAGAGCCGAGAGAACGCCACCATCTCCATCAGACCCAGACGGATCACTGCCGCTTTAGTGTTATCACCGAAACCCAAACCATCACAGAACCCTGCTCCTACAGCCACGATGTTCTAGATTGCACACAGGAGAACGGAATACTGTAGTACTGACCATATTTTACAATCAAAAACAGTGGGAAATGCCACAGTTTGATTTCTGGATTGTATCTGGATTTACTTCAGACTCTGTTCACACTTTTCAAGAAAATGCACCCCGATTTTTCTTTCCCCTGTAAAAAACATCAACACACAACAGTTTCGGTTTCATGACCAAGAACTTGATAAACGCGGGTTCTTACCTGTTGCTAAAACTTGTTGGAATGCTTTTATTGACCCTTTGCATTTCTCAAAATAATTATCTAGAACTTCAAGTTTGTACCTCAAAGGAAAACATTACCCAGCCTTCTTCACCCTGGGCCAGTAAAGTGTTCAACAGGTGAGCTCCAAGCCCCCCGGCCGAGCCCCCCAAGCAATCACCCCACTCACCCAATGCCACCCAGGTGTCGCAGCTCCAAGTCCATGTCTCTCTAAATTACACTGAAATGGCCAACAGGTTCTAGATACTAACCGAGTGAGTGTACTTGTATTGAATGTGGTCTCTGCGCCTGACCCTCTGAATGGTGTGCGAGTGATCTGTGGTCTGATCACAGGTGTGATTACACCTGGATTTATAACGAAGTGAAGTCTGATCTGATCATCGTAGGCAAGTGTCGATGGACGTTACCTTCAGAGCTCCACACAGCTCCACAGTGTCACTCTCAGAAACCACGGTGATGCGGAAGTTTGGAGTCTGCATCAGCTCCTTAAAGAGGTGACCGTTCTGTTCATTAGTGGCCCCTAAACAACACAAACACAACACACACAGACACAACACACACAGAGCTTCAGGAAAAAAGTCATAAAACAAACATTTTCTGTTCCAGAGAGTAATCCTGCACTGAGATGTGTTCTCCCTGGAGTGAATGATTAGATTGGATTGGATCGGATCGGATCGGATCGGATCAGATTAGATTAGATAGCTTGTTGTTGGTATTTTGGCCTGTTAGTGTACAAAGACCAACATACTATGATGTGGAGTTTCTCCAAATAACTCAGACAAGTCAAAGATCTGGTCCATAATTCAGATTTCTGAAATCAAAACTGGGGACACTTACAGTTTGGGGGTCAATATTCAGATTCAGATTCCTTTATTGATCCCAGGGGGAAATTGCAAATTGCAATATGTTAAAATATCCAAGGTCACTCAGTGAAAAGGGCCTCAAAAGTCACTAAGTCTAGCGGCTCAGGCAGACGAAGAGACGCACTTACCATAGCAGGTCCAGTGCCTGTTTGAGCCAATCATTAATGCTGCTATTAAACACAAGCGATGCTCCTGTAACTTTCCCTGGGGTTGATAGATCCGTCCCTTCAGCAGTACAGTAACCGATTCAGATGATTTACTGTAACGAATGGCCCCAAACTCTCTCAAACTATGGAGAGAAAGTAAACTAGAGCTTCAGTTGTTGGTCTGACCCTGAATACAGCCCATAAACGTCCTGCCCTGGCCCGACCCAACCTGAACAACATGCTCACAGCCGGCGTCGGTCAGCGTGCTGAATAACAGCCGAGATTTCTAATCTACAATATCCGGTATTCAATATTAGATCTCAAACTAAATATAAACTAATATGGAATGATGCGGCTTAATAAAACAAGCAGCTGTCTACATTAAGATGAATCAAACGTTTAATTCCAACAAGGTGCCAAAGGTTTTAGTCTTTTGGATTTGAACACATAAAAAAGCTTTAAAAATAAAGGGAACGTTCTTCTGGCTGCACTAAAGCAGGTAAATCTGTTTGAAGTGGGAGGTGGTCTTTCAGACCCTGACGGTGAAATCTGAACTGGCGCTGAGCCGAACGCCCAACCAAACGGAAAGCTCTAACGTTCCCTGAGTTCATTAGACCTCTGGGTTCAGGCCGACTCTCAGATTATAGCAGTGATGCTGTGGTGCGTGTCGAGAGGTTTATAAGGGCATTAATGTCCAGTGCATGTGTTTCTACAGCCTGTCGATCACCTTTAGCCTCTTTATCTACATACACAGTCTACAGCTACAGCTGGAGGTCCGTGTGGCTGCAGTACTTACTGGCCGCCAGTAGATGGCAGATACAGCTATTGCTGCACCACAGCCACCTGAAATTGTTTGGAGCCTTTATTGTGGTGGTCAGGGAAATATTCATGACATCACAGCAAGTTGAGTGAGGCACCACTGCCCAGCCGGGCTTTTTAATGTCTGTGGAGGGGCAGCCTGGGGCTTCTGTGGGGGCTTTTACTGAGGTGTTCTGAACGAATTTGTTTACACATCCAGAAACGTTGCATAAAGCACAGCTATTATCACTTAATCACTTACAGTGTTTAGACGCTCGGGTCACTCACTGGACATTACGAGCACCACTGCGTTGTCACCTGCATGATATTTATACTACTGTACTTTCTTAGTTTCATACTGCACATGATGTTACATGGCTGTTGTATATTTTATTAAATGTCTTCACTTCTTCTGTTTATGCATTAGTTTAACAGCGTATGGCAACACTTCCGCTCTCGTTTTGCTCTTTACAGAATTCTGTGCTGCTGTAAGAGACAACGTTCCCTCTGGGATTAATAAAGTGGTCTGTCTGGCTGTGTGTGTGTGTGTGTGTGTATACAGTGTGTGTGTGTGTGTGTGAACAGTGTGGGCGTGTGTACCGTGTGTGTGTGTATACAGTCTGTGCATGTGTGTGTGTGTGTGTGTGCACCGTGTGTGTGTATACAGTCTGTGTGTTTGTGTGTGTGTGTGTGTGAACAGTGTGGGCATGTGTACCGTGTGTGTGTGTGTACAGTCTGTGCGTGTGTGTGTGTGTGTGTGCACCGTGTGTGTGTGTGTGTGTGTGTGTGTGTGTGTATACAGTATGTATGTGTGTGTGTGTGTGTGTGTGTGTGTGTGTGAACAGTGTGGGTGTGTGTACCGATGGTCGTCTCGCAGAACTTCTCGTCTGCCACCTCGTTAGCGATGTTTGCTCCCATCAGCACACTGACATCAATCTCCAGCTTAGTCCTGATTATATCAGAGATCAGAGTCAAACCTGCAGGACCTTCATCTATTCCCTACAGAGAGAGAGAGAGAGAGAGAGAGAGAGAGAGATTCCGATTGGTTCTGACCTTAATGAGTGAGATTCCGATTAGTGCTGACCTTAATGAGTGAGATTCCGATTAGTTCTGACCTTAATGAGTGAGATTCCGATTGGTTCTGACCTTAATGAGTGAGATTCCGATTAGTGCTGACCTTAATGAGTGAGATTCCGATTAGTGCTGACCTTAATGAGTGAGATTCTGATTAGTTCTGACCTTAATGAGTGAGATTCCGATTAGTTCTGACCTTAATGAGAGAGATTCTGATTAGTTCTGACCTTAATGTGTGAGATTCCGATTAGTTCTGACCTTAATGAGTGAGATTCCGATTGGTTCTGACCTTAATGAGTGAGATTCCGATTGGTTCTGACCTTAATGAGTGAGATTCCGATTAGTTCTGACCTTAATGAGTGAGATTCCGATTGGTTCTGACCTTAATGAGTGAGATTCCGATTGGTTCTGACCGTAATGAGTGAGATTCTGATTGGTTCTGACCTTAATGAGTGAGATTCCGATTGGTTCTGACCGTAATGAGTGAGATTCCGATTAGTTCTGAATTTAATGAGTGAGATTCTGATTGGTTCTGACCTTAATGAGTGAGATTCTGATTGGTTCTGACCTTAATGAGTGAGATTCCGATTAGTTCTGAATTTAATGAGTGAGATTCTGATTGGTTCTGACCTTAATGAGTGAGATTCCGATTAGTTCTGACCTTAATGAGTGAGATTCCGATAAGTTCTGACCTTAATGAGTGAGATTCCGATTAGTTCTGACCTTAATGAATGAGATTCCGATTGGTTCTGACCTTAATGAGTGAGATTCCGATTGGTTCTGACCTTAATGAGTGAGATTCCGATTAGTTCTGACCTTAATGAGTGAGATTCCGATTGGTTCTGACCTTAATGAGTGAGATTCCGATTGGTTCTGACCGTAATGAGTGAGATTCTGATTGGTTCTGACCTTAATGAGTGAGATTCCGATTGGTTCTGACCGTAATGAGTGAGATTCCGATTAGTTCTGAATTTAATGAGTGAGATTCTGATTGGTTCTGACCTTAATGAGTGAGATTCTGATTGGTTCTGACCTTAATGAGTGAGATTCCGATTAGTTCTGAATTTAATGAGTGAGATTCTGATTGGTTCTGACCTTAATGAGTGAGATTCCGTTTAGTTCTGACCTTAATGAGTGAGATTCCGATAAGTTCTGACCTTAATGAGTGAGATTCCGATTAGTTCTGACCTTAATGAGTGAGATTCCGATTGGTTCTGACCGTAATGAGTGAGATTCCGATTGGTTCTGACCTTAATGAGTGAGATTCCGATTGGTTCTGACCGTAATGAGTGAGATTCCGATTGGTTCTGACCTTAATGAGTGAGATTCCGATTAGTTCTGACCTTAATGAGTGAGATTCCGATTGGTTCTGACCTTAATGAGTGAGATTCCGATTAGTTCTGACCTTAATGAGTGAGATTCCGATTGGTTCTGACCTTAATGAGTGAGATTCCGATTGGTTCTGACCTTAATGAGTGAGATTCCGATTGGTTCTGACCGTAATGAGTGAGATTCCGATTAGTTCTGAATTTAATGAGTGAGATTCTGATTGGTTCTGACCTTAATGAGTGAGATTCTGATTGGTTCTGACCTTAATGAGTGAGATTCCGATTAGTTCTGAATTTAATGAGTGAGATTCTGATTGGTTCTGACCTTAATGAGTGAGATTCCGATTAGTTCTGACCTTAATGAGTGAGATTCCGATAAGTTCTGACCTTAATGAGTGAGATTCCGATTAGTTCTGACCTTAATGAGTGAGATTCCGATTAGTTCTGACCTTAATGAGTGAGATTCCGATTGGTTCTGACCGTAATGAGTGAGATTCCGATTGGTTCTGACCTTAATGAGTGAGATTCCGATTGGTTCTGACCGTAATGAGTGAGATTCCGATTGGTTCTGACCTTAATGAGTGAGATTCCGATTAGTTCTGACCTTAATGAGTGAGATTCTGATTGGTTCTGACCTTAATGAGTGAGATTCCGATTGGTTCTGACCTTAATGAGTGAGATTCCGATTGGTTCTGGCCGTAATGAGTGAGATTCCGATTGGTTCTGACCTTAATGAGTGAGATTCCGATTGGTTCTGACCTTAATGAGTGAGATTCCGATGGCTCTTGGTTTGATGTGAGGCTTCATTTGGTCACACAGTTTCCCGATGAACTGATGTGGGATGACGAAGACAAGGATGTCTGCTCCGGCCACAGCCTCTGTCACATCGGGAACAGCGATCTGAAAGGACAGGGAGACAGATTTAACAGGTTTAACTGACGTATACGGACCCAACTGTAACTGAATCAACAACTCTGAGCTGCCTTATCTCATTCAGACTTAATGGACTGGACTAATCGCACTGCTAGAACGGACTCGGTTTATATCACAATACCTACATTTAGAGCCGGTTATTCATTCAGTCTAATGAGAAACTGTAGAACGGACTCGGTTTATATCACAATACCTACATTTAGAGCCGGTTATTCATTCAGCCTAATGAGAAACTGTAGAACAGACTCGGTTTATATCACAATACCTACATTTAGAGTCGGTTATTCATTCAGTCTAACGAGAAACTGTAGAACGGACTCGGTTTATATCACAATACCTACATTTAGAGTCGGTTATTCATTCAGCCTAATGAGAAACTGTAGAACAGACTCGGTTTATATCACAATACCTACATTTAGAGCCGGTTATTCATTCAGTCTAATGAGAAACTGTAGAACAGACTCGGTTTATATCACAATACCTACATTTAGAGCCGGTTATTCATTCAGCCTAACGAGAAACTGTAGAACGGACTCGGTTTATATCACAATACCTACATTTAGAGCCGGTTATTCATTCAGTCTAATGAGAAACTGTAGAACGGACTCGGTTTATATCACAATACCTACATTTAGAGTCGGTTATTCATTCAGCCTAATGAGAAACTGTAGAACGGACTCGGTTTATATCACAATACCTACATTTAGAGTCGGTTATTCATTCAGCCTAACGAGAAACTGTAGAACAGACTCGGTTTATATCACAATACCTACATTTAGAGCCGGTTATTCATTCAGTCTAATGAGAAACTGTAGAACGGACTCGGTTTATATCACAATACCTACATTTAGAGCCGGTTATTCATTCAGCCTAATGAGAAACTGTAGAACAGACTCGGTTTATATCACAATACCTACATTTAGAGCCGGTTATTCATTCAGCCTAATGAGAAACTGTAGAACAGACTCGGTTTATATCACAATACCTACATTTAGAGTCGGTTATTCATTCAGTCTAACGAGAAACTGTAGAACAGACTCGGTTTATATCACAATACCTACATTTAGAGCCGGTTATTCATTCAGTCTAACGAGAAACTGTAGAACGGACTCGGTTTATATCACAATACCTACATTTAGAGCCGGTTATTCATTCAGCCTAACGAGAAACTGTAGAACGGACTCGGTTTATATCACAATACCTACATTTAGAGCCGGTTATTCATTCATTCTAATGAGAAACTGTAGAACGGACTCGGTTTATATCACAATACCTACATTTAGAGCCGGTTATTCATTCATTCTAATGAGAAACTGTAGAACGGACTCGGTTTATATCACAATACCTACATTTAGAGTCGGTTATTCATTCAGCCTAATGAGAAACTGTAGAACGGACTCGGTTTATATCACAATACCTACATTTAGAGTCGGTTATTCATTCAGCCTAATGAGAAACTGTAGAACGGACTCGGTTTATATCACAATACCTACATTTAGAGTCGGTTATTCATTCAGCCTAATGAGAAACTGTAGAACGGACTCGGTTTATATCACAATACCTACATTTAGAGTCGGTTATTCATTCAGCCTAATGAGAAACTGTAGAACGGACTCGGTTTATATCACAATACCTACATTTAGAGTCGGTTATTCATTCAGCCTAATGAGAAACTGTAGAACAGACTCGGTTTATATCACAATACCTACATTTAGAGTCGGTTATTCATTCAGCCTAACGAGAAACTGTAGAACGGACTCGGTTTATATCACAATACCTACATTTATAGTCAGTCGCTCATGTTAAAGTGATGTTAATGTATATGTAAGCGAGACGTTACTGGGTTAGGCGTTAATGGTGTCATAGCTGAGCCAAAGGTCGTGATTAGTGATTCACACACTCAAAGTTCACCAGTTTATCTGACAGCGTCTCCTTATCTGCACCGTGCGATGTCACGACAGGCCCTCGTTCTCGCAACCAATGTGGTGAGAGTAGTTGCGTAATTCATGCATGCCCTCCAGAGGAAGACTGACTGGGAACAATAGCAGAGCCTTTTTCTGTTGCTGCTTTAAAACCATGCAGAACTTCTCCTCAGTCGTGCTGAAGAGCCGTTTAGATGATAGATACTTTATTGATCCCAAAGGAAATTTAGCAGCAGACATATAAGAAGAATAAATAGACCAGATCCTATCTACAGTTATATATACAAATAGAGTTTACCCACGCATAACCAATCACATTAACAACGGAACGGAATTCCTTGAGAATTCATGCTAAAGGTTCCTCTGCTTTGCCAAGTTCAGTGAAACCAGCCACATTTTTTAGATTGAACTGAGGAGCCTAACCATCGTCCCTTGGAGAGCCACAGTTTTGTCTCTACTCTCAGACTCTTACCACATTTTTGGGCAGCTTGTGTCCTGGCAGATATTTGACGTTTTCGTGGTCGTTGTTTATGATCTCGGTCAGCTTCCTCCCGTTGACGGTCTCCTCGAACACCCACATGTTCACCAGCGGCTCAAAGCGGTTCGACGCCTTGACGTTGTGGCCAATGATCTTGGCTATGGCTGAGCCCCTTTATTAACACACACAAACAACAGACCCGCCGTTTACAGTGATCCACAGTGGCCTCAGCACTGAGGACATTACAGCAATGCAGGTTAGGCTCAACAAAGTGGTAATGGGTCTAGTAAACACCCACCAGTTCCCCGATCCAACGATACAAACTCTTTTCCCCGGCATGCTCTCTGCAGTCTGCTCTGCTCGGCTCTCTCAGACTCCGCTTGTGTTCCTGTTTGAACGAGGCTCTGAGAGAGAGAGAGACAGAGAGCCTGTTTTGACTTCCTGACACTCCCCTCTCCGAGGCAGAGGCAGGCACATGCCTGAGTGCCACGGCTTTTGTGGTTTTCATTATTTTACACTTGCCCTCAGGAGAAAACAGAGCGTTCCGTCCGCTGGAGTCACGTTACATAACCCAAACAAACAGGAACATTCGGAGATTTAAAGCGGTTGTTTGTCCAAAATCCACCCTTTACACCAACAGCCGAGTTGGGTTGAGTGTCTTAAGTTTGCTTCCTTTTAGCGCTGGAGGCAGCTGTAGCCAACAGCCAACAGCAGTGAATAGCCCACCGATTAGCATGGTGCTAACTGCAGTGCTTAATCCATTTCACACCATTCCACTCAATATTTCAAACACAACAAACTGTTTAAGATGTGAACAAATTCGTGGCTCGGAGCCGTCCACAGTGGTGGTGATAGGAACCAGACGTCCCCCTCTAAAAGCTCCTCACAGTGGTGGTGATAGGAACCAGACGTCCCCCTCTAAAATATCCTCACAATGGTGGTGATAGGAACCAGACGTCCCCCTCTAAAATATCCTCACAGTGGTGGTGATAGGAACCAGACGTCCCCCTCTAAAAGCTCCTCACAGTGGTGGTGATAGGAACCAGACGTCCCCCTCTAAAATATCCTCACAATGGTGGTGATAGGAACCAGACGTCCCCCTCTTAAATATCCTCACAGTGGTGGTGATAGGAACCAGACGTCCCCCTCTAGAAGCTCCTCACAGTGGTGGTGATAGGAACCAGACGTCCCCCTCTAAAATATCCTCACAGTGGTGGTGATAGGAACCAGACGTCCCCCTCTAAAAGCTCCTCACAGTGGTGGTGATAGGAACCAGACGTCCCCCTCTAAAATATCCTCACAGTGGTGGTGATAGGAACCAGACGTCCCCCTCTAAAATATCCTCACAGTGGTGGTGATAGGAACCAGACATCCCCCTCTAAAATATCCTCACAGTGGTGGTGATAGGAACCAGATGTCCCCCTCTAAAATATCCTCACAGTGGTGGTGATAGGAACCAGACGTCCCTCTAAAAGCTTCTCACAGTGGCGGTGATAGGAACCAGACGTCCCCCTCTAAAAGCTCCTCATAGTGGTGGTGATAGGAACCAGATGTCCCCCTCTAAAATATCCTCACAGTGGTGGTGATGGGAACCAGACGTCCCTCTAAAAGCTCCTCACAGTGGTGGTGATAGGAACCAGACGTCCCTCTAAAAGCTTCTCACAGTGGTGGTGATAGGAACCAGACGTCCCCCTCTAAAATATCCTCACAATGGTGGTGATAGGAACCAGACGTCCCCCTCTTAAATATCCTCACAGTGGTGGTGATAGGAACCAGACGTCCCCCTCTAGAAGCTCCTCACAGTGGTGGTGATAGGAACCAGACGTCCCCCTCTAAAATATCCTCACAGTGGTGGTGATAGGAACCAGACGTCCCCCTCTAAAAGCTCCTCACAGTGGTGGTGATAGGAACCAGACGTCCCCCTCTAAAATATCCTCACAGTGGTGGTGATAGGAACCAGACGTCCCCCTCTAAAATATCCTCACAGTGGTGGTGATAGGAACCAGACATCCCCCTCTAAAATATCCTCACAGTGGTGGTGATAGGAACCAGATGTCCCCCTCTAAAATATCCTCACAGTGGTGGTGATAGGAACCAGACGTCCCTCTAAAAGCTTCTCACAGTGGCGGTGATAGGAACCAGACGTCCCCCTCTAAAAGCTCCTCATAGTGGTGGTGATAGGAACCAGATGTCCCCCTCTAAAATATCCTCACAGTGGTGGTGATGGGAACCAGACGTCCCTCTAAAAGCTCCTCACAGTGGTGGTGATAGGAACCAGACGTCCCTCTAAAAGCTTCTCACAGTGGTGGTGATAGGAACCAGACGTCCCCCTCTAAAAGCTCCTCACAGTGGTGGTGATAGGAACCAGACGTCCCCCTCTAAAATATCCTCACAGTGGTGGTGATAGGAACCAGACGTCCCCCTCTAAAAGCTCCTCACAGTGGTGGTGATAGGAACCAGACGTCCCCCTCTAAAATATCCTCACAGTGGTGGTGATAGGAACCAGACGTCCCCCTCTAAAATATCCTCACAGTGGTGGTGATAGGAACCAGACGTCCCCCTCTAAAAGCTCCTCACAGTGGTGGTGATAGGAACCAGACGTCCCCCTCTAAAATATCCTCACAGTAGTGGTGATGGGAACCAGACGTCCCTCTAAAAGCTCCTACAGAAAGTTCCTACATGAACTGGTTCTGAATTCACTGCCTGATGACTGAGACGCTGTTTTATGAGAGTTTAGAGAACTTCAACTCCATTCATGGTGGAGGGAGACATGCAGGGCGCTGTGCGGCAAAATAGTCCCCAAAGAAAACTCATTATTCCAGATTTTCCACTGTTTTCCATCATCAACATTCCATATAAGCTCAGAAGACTCGTGTAGGTTCTCTGGTGGTTCTGGATGGTACATAAAGTGTCTATATCTGTGTTGTAGCCATGGCGACGCCTGGTTCCCATCACCACCACTGTAAAGACGTCCGGACCGTTTCACACCAAACCCTCTGGATCTCTGATTACACCCCACACTCTGAACTACATGGGAATTTTGAGAAATGCACGGAATTCCCGTTAAGTCATGTCTAACAGTCATTGTTTTTACCGCTGTATGAACTCTATGATCTATAAACATGGACTAAAGTACATTAGTGCAGCTAACAACAGTCGCCACATTCATAGTGGGGGCAGAATTTTATGCTAATGTACTTCAGTCCATGTTTATGGGTAACAGTGAGTCACAGAGTCAGAAGCCTCAGAATCGGGTCTGTCAGGCTGCGTTTACTCAGCAGGTAAACCCAAAGCAGTGGCCCGAATCTGATCTTCCCCCAAATCCGATTTTTCAGTTTGGCTGTTCACTTTATCTTTTAAATGCGATCTGTCGGCGACGTCAGTCTGAACAGATCAGCTCCCGAACCGACCCGCATGCGCAGAAGAACAGCCTCACGCGGCTCGTCCAGAGGTAAACGGTCAGGACGACTAGCGAAGGCCTGTCGCTCCTGAGCTTTCCACGTCGTCTTTGCCAGCATTGCAGTTCCAGTGGTTGACAGCTGGACTCATCACCCAGAATGTGTTCGAGTTTGCAAATCGGAACTGAAAGTGTCCGATTCAGTGTGTTAATCCGTTCACACTGACACACAGACGCACACCTGACGCATATGAGGAAAAAGATCGGATCTTTTACCTGCTGTGTAAACGCAGCCTTAGAGACACTGAACACCTCCACACAGTCGGAGACGAGTGAAGTTAGCGCAGTTAGCGCCGTTCTAATTGGTGGAGCATGAGCTCGGAATACTGTTAGCTGTATTAGCCTGGTAGCTGCAGCGCTAACACTTCAGGAGTAAATTAGACCATTTAATGGGATCACAGCTGAATAACACGGGGATTAATAGGAACAGACACTCCTACACTGGGAATGTGTGTGTCAGGATCAGGCAGGTCTGGATCTGCTCCGTAGTCTGATCCTGGGTTACGGACCAGCCTTCCGCTTTCTGTCCTGCTCAGTCTACTACACACACTTTCAGCCCACTGACCAAACCTCCCAGCAGACACACACACACACACACAATATACACACATTCAGAATGCAAATGTTCTTCATTGTGCAATATGTTCACAAGTGCAATACAGATCTTAGGCTTAATCTCTCAGATCTAATGCTTAATAAACTCTTATTTATTCTTTATTTTATCCTTATTTTCCTGTAAACAGTCGAGATTTAGCTTTAATTTTTATTATTTATAATGTTGATGATGTTTATAGTTCCCCATTTCTATTACTGAGTGCCTCACTCCTGTTACTCTGCTGCTGCTGTGAATTTCCCCGCTGTGGGACTAATAAAGGATTATCTTATCTTAAAACAGCGGTTTCTCCATATTTCCGCTGTCTGGGGCAGCACAGATGGGGTCTCTTCTGAGTCTTGGGTCGTCTCAGTGATTCTTAGGGAGTTTCTCCGTCTGAGTCTTGGTTCCTCTCAGTGATTCTTAGGGAGTTTCTCCTTCTGAGTCTTGGTTCCCCTCAGTGATTCTTAGGGAGTTTCTCCTTCTGAGTCTTGGTTCCTCTCAGTGATTCTTAGGGAGTTTCTCCTTCTGAGTCTTGGTTCCTCTCAGTGATTCTTAAGGAGTTTCTCCTTCTGAGTCTAGGTTCCTCTCAGTGTATCTTAGGGAGTTTCTCCTTCTGAGTCTTGGTTCCTCTCAGTGGTTCTTTTTCATGTTCTTTGGAAGTTTCTCCTTCTGAGTAAGGGGTCCTCTCAGTTGTTCTTAGAAAGTTTCTCCTTCGGAGTCTTGGTCCTCTCAGTTGTTCTTTGGAAGTTTCTCCATCTGAGTCTTGGTCCTCTCAGTGGTTCTTTTTCATGTTCTTTGGAAGTTTCTCCTTCTGAGTCTAGGTTCCTATCAGTGATTCTTAGGGAGTTTCTCCTTCTGAGTCTTGGGTCCTCTCAGTGATTCTTAGGGAGTTTCTCCTTCTGAGTCGTGGTTCCTATCAGTGATTCTTAGGGAGTTTCTCCTTCTGAGTCTTGGGTCCTCTCAGTGATTCTTAGGGAGTTTCTCCTTCTGAGTCTTGGTTCCTCTCAGTGATTCTTAGGGAGTTTCTCCTTCTGAGTCTTGGTTCCTCTCAGTGATTCTTAGGGAGTTTCTCCTTCTGAGTCTTGGTTCCTCTCAGTGATTCTTAGGGAGTTTCTCCTTCTGAGTCTTGGTTCCTCTCAGTGATTCTTAGGGAGTTTCTCCTTCTGAGTCTTGGTTCCTCTCAGTGATTCTTAGGGAGTTTCTCCTTCTGAGTCTTGGGTCCTCTCAGTGATTCTTAGGGAGTTTCTCCTTCTGAGTCTTGGTTCCTCTCAGTGATTCTTAGGGAGTTTCTCCTTCTGAGTCTTGGTTCCTCTCAGTGATTCTTAGGGAGTTTCTCCTTCTGAGTCTTGGTTCCTCTCAGTGATTCTTAGGGAGTTTCTCCTTCTGAGTCTTGGTTCCTCTCAGTTGTTCTTTGGAAGTTTCTCCGTCTGAGTCTCGGTCCTCTCAGTGGTTCCTTTTCATGTTCTTGAAGAGTTTCTTCTTCTGAATCTTGGTTCCTCTCTGTGGTTCTCCATCGTGAGCAATGTTAGACCTTTGGAGTAAATTTTAGATCACTTCACTTGATGAAACATTTTATTTGCAGTGAAGATGGTTTGACTGGATAAATTTACCTAAACCAGGGAAAATGTACAGATATGGGTTAAATGGTCTCCTAGTATTGTTAAAGCAGTCTTATAATGAGAAGTATGAGAAATATTACCCATGTTTCAGATCTTTTTACTCGCTAAGCCGTCATCTTACTGCTGAACGATTTGGAGGGCGTATCTGATCTAGCTTTTCGGACCACCATAGTGGCTGTGATTGAACGAATGTGAAACTTTACGTGAAAAAGTGGAAACAAAATGGTCTGAAACGCCGATGAATAAGATGTTTAGTCCAGACAGACACAGGACAGGAAAGCCAGCACGTTGGCTATTTCAGGCTGTTTGACCACTGAGCGTCGCGTGCCGCTGAGGTGGTCATGTGCACATTGTGGGTGTTTGGCTTGGTCTGATCGGTCTGACTCATCTGCAGCTTGATTCGGTTACATTTCCCACTGAGAACATGATGGAAGTGCTGTGATGAATCTTTCAGCTCCAACCAGCCAAGGCCAGTGAAACGGTCTCAAATGCAGACGATATATCAGGTCTTTCTCATTTCGAGATCATGGTGTTCGTTCAAAGCACATTTCTGAACATAAGAAAATGTATCTGCCAGTAAAGTGAGATCCATTTACTGATTAAAACGACTCGTGATTTGTAGAAATGAGTAAAATAATCTCAAAACAGTCTGAGAAATGAGGAGAGTGATATTCTTCGACTGGATTTCAAGTCGTTTCTCTTGATAAGACGCCCTTTTCTGTGGTCACTTTCTGAGGCCCTCGTTTAGCAACTGTCCTGTGAAACATCTGTGAGCTCAGCCATGTGACGCCGTTCCTCTTTACAGTCTTTAGTGAGCTGCTTCTGCATTTTCACTGAAACAACTGTCAATAATAAGACAAAACATCTTCAAAAGCAGGTTCAGTGTTCGTGATCATCAGGTTGCTGTAAGAATATTAGAATATTATTCACTGAAAAAAATGGGCCTCGTTCTCCAAGGTCTTCCTTTGTCCTGAAGTGTGTTCTTCATAAAGGTTCTAAGAAAAAGTCTTCGTCAGATTCAGGTTTTGTTCTTAAAGCAAAGAATAAAAAAATAAATAATCAAAATAATAATAATAACTTCAGTTTATACTGGCGACCTGTCCAGGGTGTATCCTGCCTTCCGCCCGAAGACTGCTGGGATAGGCTCCAGCATCCCCCGCGACCCTGACGGAGAAGCGGCTTAGAAACTGAATGGATGGATGGAACTTCAGTTTATATAGCGCCTTTCACAAACCCAAGGACGCTTTACATCATAAAAAAAAAAAAAACTACAGAGAGGAAAACAGGAAGGTTTTTAGGAAGACAGAGAAGAGCAATTCCGAAGAGTGGATGGTAGAGAATTTGGGGGCAGCAGCACTGAAAGATCTGCCAACCATAGCAGAAAGTCTAGTTGAGGGAACTTGAGGAGTCCAGCATTAGAAGATCGGAGAGCACAAGAGGGACAGTATAAAGAGACGAGATCAGAAAGGAATGACAGCTCAGTCGAATCTCTTCTGTCTCACTCTCGTTCCACTCAGTCACGTGCTGGAGCTCAGACTCCACCTGACTCTGAGAGTAATCAGCCAGTTTATTACTGCTTCATTGTGTTTAATATGCTGTATTAGATGATAGTTATTGTGAAACTGCTGCCCGACTGAAACGCTTTATGGGTATTTTGGTAAAAACTAAACAGTTATTTTAAAAAGGACTGACTTCTCAAAAATCCCCCATAACTCAGTGTTTATGGTGTAATCAGAGATCCAAAGGGTTTGGTGTGAAACGGTTCAGACGTCTTTACAGTGGTGGTGATGGGAACCAGGCGTCGCCATGACTACAACACAGATATAGACACTTTATTTACCATCCAGAACCACCAGAGAACCTACACGAGTCTTCTGAGCTTATATGGAATGTTGATGATGGAAAACAGTGGAAAATCTGGAATAATGAGTTTTCTTTGGGGACTATTTTGCCGCACAGCGCCCTGCATGTCTCCCTCCACCATGAATGGAGTTGAAGTTCTCTAAACTCTCATAAAACAGCGTCTCAGTCATCAGGCAGGGAATTCAGAACCAGTTCATGTAGGAACTTTCTGTAGGAGCTTTTAGAGGGACGTCTGGTTCCCATCACCACCACTGTGAGGAGCTTTTAGAGGGACGTCTGGTTCCTATCACCACCACTGTAATCAGGCTGTGGTCAGCACACAGAAGAGCAAAACACAACAGATCACAACTGTCCCCTCGCTGCTTCAGTAAAATAACTGCAGATAAAAGCTGTGTCTGCCGAGTGTCTGGACAGCTGGGCTGGACTAAAACCTCATTATGCAAACATTAAGCTTTACAGTTTTACATTCCAGCGCATTAAACCACAGGAGTCTGTTATAATTACAGCCGTGTCAACACAGACCGACACCAGCACAGCTTTACTTTGAGGAAATCAGAAAATCATCACATTCATCAGCACACCTTCACAAACCAGGAGCAACATGCCACAATAATCCATGAATCCATAAACAGAAGCCCTACATTCTTTTTAAGACTTTTTAACCAGCTTAAGGAGCTGCTGTGTCTGAAGAATCCTTATAAACTAAATATGAAAAAGAACACAGATCAAACATAAAACACATTACACCACATCATCTGTCTGAACAGAGTGGAAGAAGAAGGAGGTGTTACTAATAAAGTGACCAGTGAGTGGAAGAAGAAGGAGGTGTTTCTAATAAAGTGACCAGTGAGTGGAAGTAGATGGTGGTGTTTCTAATAAAGTGGCCAGTGGATGGAAGCAGAAGGTGGGTGTTTCTAATAAAGTGGCCAGTGGGTGGAAGCAGAAGGTGGGTGTTTCTACTAAAGTGGCCAGTGGATGGAAGCAGAAGGTGGGTGTTTCTACTAAAGTGGCCAGTGGGTGGAAGCAGAAGGTGGGTGTTTCTACTAAAGTGGCCAGTGGGTGGAAGCAGAAGGTGGGTGTTTCTACTAAAGTGGCCAGTGGGGGGAAGTAGATGGTGGTGTTTCTAATAAAGTGGCCAGTGGGTGGAAGCAGAAGGTGGGTGTTTCTAATAAAGTGGCCAGTGGGTGGAAGCAGAAGGTGGGTGTTTCTAATAAAGTGGCCAGTGGGTGGAAGCAGAAGGTGAGTGTTTCTAATAAAGTGGCCAGTGGGTGGAAGCAGAAGGTGGGTGTTTCTAATAAAGTGGCCAGTGGGTGGAAGCAGAAGGTGGGTGTTTCTAATAAAGTGGCCAGTGGGTGGAAGCAGAAGGTGGGTGTTTCTAATAAAGTGGGCAGTGGGTGGAGATTGTAAATATCTGTGTAAAATACTTCATTATGATGGTAAACATGCTGCTCAAGTAATAGTGCTAATAAAACGATGAGCACTAGAGTTCCTGATGGCTGCACACTGGGAACGCCAGCTTTTCCATCATGAGCAGATCCTGGGAACGTCACCTGGTTCAGGATTCCCTGAGAACCTGAGTAATTCAGTTTTCTTCATTAATCTTCTATCTGCTGTATATCGACCTCTGATGTGTTAAATGTGCGTTATAAATAAAGTGAATTTCAGTCTGTCAGTAGGGGGCACCGAGGTCATTTTCTTTGTTTCAGGCTCTGTTTAAGGCGGCCAACACAGCCCAGATGACCTCCTCAGCAGGGGTTGTAGCCTTTGCGCTCTGCTGTTCGATGTCCCCCTCCAGCATGTCTTTGGCCCGGCGGCTGGCGATTTCATAGCGGTCATCAGGAAGTGACGTGAGTGATCTTTCCAGGACGTCGGAGCCGTGGGCCAGCACCAGTAGGGCCAGGGCCCGGCGGGGCAAGCGGTGGGGTTCATTCGTCCACCGATCCAGAAGACTGGCCTGTAGGAGAGTTCAGAGCCATGGCTGTTAGTGTTTGTACTTATTCCTGTACTATATTATTGTACTGAAAAGCACAATCTGGATGTAGGGATATCAAAACCATCATTTGTGGCTAAAGTTCCTGAAGAAGTTGTGTTTACTCAACTTGAATCTTAAATAACAACAAAATTTATGAAACTTTTCAGTCGGGGTTTAGGGCATTTCACAGTACTGAGTCTGCCCTTTTAAACGTGACTAACGATCTTTTACTTAATGCTGATTCTGCTGATTGTTCTGTCCTGGTCTCGCTGGACTTGAGAGCTGCATTTGACACTGTTGATCCTGATATACTCCCTGAGCGTTTGGAACATTGTGTTGGGGTCAAGAGTTTGTCTCTACATTGGTTTATCTCCTAAATTAAATATAGAACCTTTTCTGTTAACATTGGGAAATACTTCTCTTCATCTGCGGCCATGACATCTGGGGTTCCACAAGGGTCCATTTTAGGCCCTGTGCCTTTTCCGTTACACATGCTCCCCCTAGGCCAAATTATTCAACTCATTTCACTGTTATGCAGATGATCTACAACTATATTTACCTTTAAACCTCGGAAATCATCACTCCTTAGGAAGACTCAAGGAATGTATCATGGATATTAAGAAGTGGATGACCCAGAGCTTTCTTCAGCTGAATGACAGTAAAACAGAGGTTATTTTATTTGGTCCCCCCACAGTAACCAAGAGCTTGAAAGGAAATTTGGGTTCTCTAACCCCTTTTATAAAAACACAAGTTAAAGTGACTTTCCGGTCACGAGGCTGGATCCATAACCTCCAGCCCATGACTGCCCCACAAATGCAGTGGTCAAGGCCAGTTTCTTCCAGCTCAGGACAATCTCCAGGTTAAAATCATCTCTTAATACTTCAGATTTGGAAAAAGTCGTTCATGCCTCTGTGACACCTAGACTGCATCACTGTAATGCCCTGTATTTTGGAATTATGAAGCATCTCTGGCTCGTTTACAACTAGTTCAAAATGCTGCAGCCAGGATGTTCACTGGTATGAAGAAAAGAGAGCCCTTCAATTTTAGCCTCCGTCCACCGGCTCCCAGTGATCTGTGGACTGAGGTCTGGACTGTGTGAATGTGCGGTGGTGGTGTTCGGAAGGTGGGAATCCTTCTTTTTGTTTTATTGTGAAGCACTTTGGTTTTAAATGTGCTGTATGAATAAGATGTACTTATTTACTTACTCAGCAGCAGAAGTGATTTGTTTTCATCGGTTCTCATTTTGACTCAGTGATTATGTACTGGGAACCAGTGTGTTAATGTGTGTGCTCTGGAAAAACTGGACTGTGTGTGTGCGTGTTTGGGAAAAGCTGCACTGCTCGTCAACTGGGGAACAGCCAGAACATTGGCCTATTGCTGAACAGGAAGGAACAGCTGAGGAACAGCCCATGGTATGTTTGCTTTGCGGAACAGCCTGTAATGCGGGAGTATCGGGGGATACTGGCCTGCAGCCTCTGTAGCAGACGCTCCTTCTCTTTTTCATTGACCAGTGGGTGTGTTGTCATGTCAAACAGCACGAAGTTCTGCTTCCCTGTGGTCAGAACACCCTTCTCCACCAGGCTCTTCGCCAAGCGCTCTCGGACCTGCGGCAGCTGGAAGTACATCTTCAGGGGGTTCCAGGTCTCACCTGAGCAACAAGAAAAACAAGCAAATATTTACACAAAATATAGAAGCCACACATAGTAGGGCACAAATGGAGTTATTTAGAAAGGTAGCACTGGAGATATATATATATATATATATATATATATATATATATATATATATATATATAGATATATGCAAACACATCTTAGTGAATTACACTTCTCATCTTGCAGTTAGTCCTCAGATTGCACTTAGTACACTTCCTCAGATTACATTTAGTAATTTTTCACATCCTCAGATTACACTTGGTACACTTACACTTCCTCAGATTACACTAGTGCACTTCCTCAGATTACACTTCGTACACTTCTTCATATTACACTTAGTACACTTGCACATGCTCAGATTACACTTTGTACACTTCTTCATATTACACTTAGTACACTTACACATCCTCAGATTACACTTGGTACACTTACACTTCCTCAGATTACACTAGTGCACTTATGTCCTCAGATTACACTCATTTAAATAATTCCTGTTTAGTGTGCAAACACAATCTTTTTGATCCCTCACACTCTCACGTTTAGGAGATCATCATGGCTCTTACTGACCGGTGAGCAGGTCGATCCAGCTGGCGACCGTCTCCGCAGGCTCAGTGTTCTTAATGTGCTTCAGCGTCTCATCCAGCAGGACGTCACCTGTAGGAGCGTCTGATTTCAGCATGACCTGCAGACAGAGCGAGAGGCTTTAATTAGTGTAAAGGTTCAAAACAAAATAATCAAATTGGCAAACAAAATGTTACATTTCAAATATAATAATCTAAAATTAATATGTTAATAAAAAATAAAATGTAAAATCTTTGTAGGAGAAGCTGTTCACTTTAAAAGTGTAGCTGATTATGGAGGGACAGTGGCAGAAAAGGTGATTATTGAGGGACAGATTCCTTAACCCTTAGCCAAAGTTCACTCAGAAGAGGGGATGGGCTCCCATCATGTGTGCATTCATGAACAGCTGTAGTGTGTGTGTTATAATTGTGAGTGTGTGTGTGTGTGTGTGTGTGTGTGTGTGTGTGTGTGTGTGTGTGTGTGTTTACACTGCGCTCTGATAGCTTCTTCCTCCTCATGCTCTGGGGTTGGAGTTGTATTCTTCCCCTCAGAGCGAGTTCCACCAGCATCGCGGCCCGCAAGCCTGAGGAGATGCAGTCATTCCAGAATGATGTGTAACCCTGTAACACACACACACACACACACACACACACACACATGGAACAGGTGTAATAATAATGGAATATGGGAATAACAGGATGCTGTATTAGAGTAATTTTCCAGATGACACTCCAGGATTATATATCCTTTATCACTGTTTAGAATTTGTGCCACGCCTCCTCTGCTTGTTCACGTTCTCCTGCCGGCTCATGTGAGTCGGTGGACTGCCTGGAAAACTCCATTTCCCATGAATCAGTGGGAGATCACATGACTCCTCCATCACTGCCATCAGCCAGTGGATTCCCGTTTCAATGCACCGCCTCGCCGGAATTCAGGGTAGTTAGCATTTAAGCCCAGTCTTGAGTACTGGTAGTCTTCCCACTGTGTGTGAGCGCCCTCTGTCTGTACAGCTCTGATCTGTGAAAGACCGTTTAACTGGACCTGTTCTTAGATTTACTCTTAACAGAAAAAAACCTAGAAACCCCTCAGGGTTTGTGGTCAGGGAGCGTGTGACTGCGTAGCCTGTGATCAGGGAGCGTGTGACCGTGTAGCCTGTGATCAGGGAGCGTGTGACCGTGTAGCCTGTGATCAGGGAGCGTGTGACTGTGTAGCCTGTGATCAGGGAGCGTGTGACTGTGTAGCCTGTGATCAGGGAGCGTGTGACTGTGTAGCCTGTGATCAGGGAGCGTGTGACCGCGTAGCCTGTGATCAGGGAGCGTGTGACCGTGTAGCCTGTGATCAGGGAGCGTGTGACTGTGTAGCCTGTGATCAGGGAGCGTGTGACCGTGTAGCCTGTGATCAGGGAGCGTGTGACCGTGTAGCCTGTGATCAGGGAGCGTGTGACCGTGTAGCCTGTGATCAGTGAGCGTGTGACCGTGTAGCCTGTGATCAGGGAGCGTGTGACTGTGTAGCCTGTGATCAGGGAGCGTGTGACTGCGTAGCCTGTGATCAGGGAGCGTGTGACTGCGTAGCCTGTGATCAGGGAGCGTGTGACTGCGTAGCCTGTGATCAGGGAGCGTGTGACTGCGTAGCCTGTGATCAGGGAGGGTGTGACTGCGTAGCCTGTGATCAGGGAGCGTGTGACTGTGTAGCCTGTGATCAGGGAGCGTGTGACTGCGTAGCCTGTGATCAGGGAGCGTGTGACCGTGTAGCCTGTGATCAGGGAGCGTGTGACTGCGTAGCCTGTGATCAGGGAGCGTGTGACCGTGTAGCCTGTGATCAGGGAGCGTGTGACTGTGTAGCCTGTGATCAGGGAGCGTGTGACTGCGTAGCCTGTGATCAGGGAGCGTGTGACCGTGTAGCCTGTGATCAGGGAGCGTGTGACCGTGTAGCCTGTGATCAGGGAGCGTGTGACTGTGTAGCCTGTGATCAGGGAGCGTGTGACCGCGTAGCCTGTGATCAGGGAGCGTGTGACCGCGTAGCCTGTGATCAGGGAGCGTGTGACCGTGTAGCCTGTGATCAGGGAGCGTGTGACTGTGTAGCCTGTGATCAGGGAGCGTGTGACCGTGTAGCCTGTGATCAGGGAGCGTGTGACTGTGTAGCCTGTGATCAGGGAGCGTGTGACCGTGTAGCCTGTGATCAGGGAGCGTGTGACCGTGTAGCCTGTGATCAGGGAGCGTGTGACTGCGTAGCCTGTGATCAGGGAGCGTGTGACTGCGTAGCCTGTGATCAGGGAGCGTGTGACTGCGTAGCCTGTGATCAAGGAGCGTGTGATTGTGTAGCCTGTGATCAGGGAGCGTGTGACCGTGTAGCCTGTGATCAGGGAGCGTGTGTCCGTGTAGCCTGTGATCAGTGAGCGTGTGACTGCGTAGCCTGTGATCAGTGAGCGTGTGACTGCGTAGCCTGTGATCAGTGAGCGTGTGACTGCGTAGCCTGTGATCAGTGAGCGTGTGACTGTGTAGCCTGTGATCAGGGAGCGTGTGACTGCGTAGCCTGTGGTCAGGGAGTGTGTGATTGTGTAGCCTACATATGGGCTAACCACACGGTCTGAGCTCCGAGCTGGAATCCTCACTAACAGCGCAGATCCAGACAATGATGTTTTCCTCATCACTGCAGCAGCCTGTTCAGGCTGTTCAGCAGTGATTAAACAGTAACCAGGATGTTTACTCAAAGCCTTTACGGACAGTCTGACATAACAGACCGAACTCACACCTGTCCAGGAAAAGAACACACACCTGTTCAGATCAGAAACGCACACACCTGTTCAGATCAGAAACGCACACACCTGTTCAGATGGGGAACTGTAAATTGTGTTGTTATAATTGTAGATTATATACCCGCCTTACAAGTTTTAGGGACGCAGAGAACTTTTCAGAGCTCCACCTAAGACAGCCTGGATTGAAAGCGCTCAGAAACTTGTTTCCCTGGACACATTTAGACATCAGGGCATCCCAAGAGATCTGCACTGAGAAGAATGCAGTATGGGCTCCCAGGATGGTCCAACGTAACCCCCCACCAAAAGACATACAACAGACAGACTGTGGATATCCGTCAAAACAACATCTATCACTCTCATCCAGGTGGGCTTCCCTGTGAAAATAGAGAAGTTGGTGTCTGCTGGAACAAAGCTCTCTGACTCCATCATCAAACCACTTGAGCACTACCTACAAAACAGGCCTCACAACCACCTAAGCCTCCCACCAGCCTGACCACTCCTCTCAGGGGAAGATCCCTTCACACTCTGCCACAATGCCAGCATGGCACACCAACGGCCTTGATAACACCCAATGCGCTACAAACACTGAGACCTTGAACAGATATGCAGAGGATTCTCACAACACTGGATTTGACAATCAGTGCCCACTGAGTGCAGCATAAGCCATTCCTGCTCTTAACAGACACAGAAGAGCAGGACACACAAGGCCAGGGTGCACGAATCCAGCCTGCAAGCACTGTAATGTGAGTCAGAGCTCCTGGAGCTGAGCACACGGATCTTTGATGTACCTCTATCCACATCGGGTCTTTGATGTAGCTATTCCACACCAGGTCTCTCACAGGAAAACCATGTTAATCAATAGCCTCTTATCCACCGCAGCGACGGACGTTTCTGAGCATGGAGGGAAGCCGTTCCAGTGACACGGACACAGTTTGACGCAGAGGGCTTACAAATCAGGCTCAGCCCGTTTAATTGGCGCCGTTAGCCAATCGTACTCAGGGCCACGGAACTGTTCGGTGGGATGATGTTGCTGTTCACTGATCGGTTCTACGTTCATGTCTGTGTTGTGCCACAGCACCTGCTGCGCTATTTCAACCCCGAAAGCATTCAAATAAACTCAGGTCGCTCCAATAAATGAAAGCAGTGAACAATTTTAAATCCGTCATTCCAAAAACATCAAACCTTCAATCCAAGACTGATTTCTAAATGATAAGTGTGCTGCCTTACCAGCTAGGACACCAGCTCCTGACACAAACACAGATGATGTGATGGCTCAAATCACTCATGACTTATGAGACCCGTTAACACCACAGACCTGTTACAGACTCAGCCCTATTAACCTCAGAGACCCGTTAGTGCCATAGACCTGTTACAGACTCAGCCCTATTAACCTCAGAGACCCGTTAGCGCTATAGACCCACTACAGACTCAGCCCTATTAACCTCAGAGACCCGTTAGTGCCATAGACCTGTTACAGACTCAGCCCTATTAACCTCAGAGACCCGTTAGCACTATAGACCCACTACAGACTCAGCCCTATTAACCTCAGAGACCCGTTAGCGCCATAGACCTGTTACAGACTCAGCCCTATTAACCACAGAGACCCGATAGCGCTATAGACCCACTACAGACTCAGCCCTATTAACCTCAGAGACCCGTTAGCGCCATAGACCTGTTACAGACTCAGCCCTATTAACCTCAGAGACCGGTTAACACCACAGACCTGTTACAGACTCAGCCCTATTAACCACAGAGACCCGTTAGCACCATAGACCTGTTACAGACTCAGCCCTGTTAACCTGAGAGACCCGTTAGCGCTATAGACCCACTACAGACTCAGCCCTATTAACCTCAGAAAACCGTTAGCGCCATAGACCTGTTCCAGACTCAGCCCTATTAACCTCAGAGACCCGTTAGCACCATAGACCTGTTCCAGACTCAGCCCTATTAACCTCAGAGACCCGTTAGCGCCATGGACCCGGTACAGACGCAGCCCTATTAACCTCAGAAAACCGTTAGCGCCATAGACCTGTTACAGACTCAGCCCTATTAACCTCAGAGACCCGTTAGCACCATAGACCTGTTACAGACTCAGCCCTCTTAACCTCAGAGACCCGTTAGCGCCATAGACCTGTTCCAGACTCAGCCCTATTAACCTCAGAGACCCGTTAGCACCATAGACCTGTTCCAGACTCAGCCCTATTAACCTCAGAGACCCGTTAGCGCCATAGACCTCTTCCAGACTCAGCCCAATTAACCTCAGAGACCCGTTAACACCACAGACCTGTTACAGACTCAGCCCTATTAACCTCAGAGACCCGTTTGCGCCATAGACCTGTTACAGACTCAGCCCTATTAACCTCAGAGACCCGTTAGCGCCATAGACCTGTTACAGACTCAGCCCTATTAACCTCAGAGACCCGTTAGCGCCATAGACCTGTTACAGACTCAGCCCTATTAACCACAGAGACCCGTTAGCACCATAGACCTGTTCCAGACTCAGCCCTATTAACCTCAGAGACTTGTTAGCACCATAGACCTGTTACAGACTCAGCCCTGTTAACCTCAGAGACCCGTTAGCGCTATAGACCTGTTACAGACTCAGCCCTATTAACCTCAGAGACCCGTTAGCGCCATAGACCCGTTCCAGACTCAGCCCTATTAACCTCAGAGACTTGTTAGCACCATAGACCTGTTACAGACTCAGCCCTATTAACCTCAGAGACCCGTTAGCGCTATAGACCTGTTACAGACTCAGCCCTATTAACCTCAGAGACTTGTTAGCACCATAGACCCGTTACAGACTCAGCCCTATTAACCTCAGAGACCCGTTAGCGCTATAGACCTGTTACAGACTCAGCCCTATTAACCTCAGAGACCCGTTAGCACCATAGACCTGTTACAGACTCAGCCCTATTAACCACAGAGACCCGTTAGCACCATAGACCTGTTCCAGACTCAGCCCTATTAACCTCAGAGACTTGTTAGCACCATAGACCTGTTCCAGACTCAGCCCTATTAACCTCAGAGACCCGTTAGCGCTATAGACCTGTTACAGACTCAGCCCTATTAACCTCAGAGACCCGTTAGCACCATAGACCTGTTCCAGACTCAGCCCTATTAACCTCAGAGACTTGTTAGCGCTATAGACCTGTTACAGACTCAGCCCTATTAACCTCAGAGACCCGTTAGCACCATAGACCCGTTCCAGACTCAGCCCTATTAACCACAGAGACCCGTTAGCGCTATAGACCTGTTACAGACTCAGCCCTGTTAACCTCAGAGACTTGTTAGCACCATAGACCTGTTACAGACTCAGCCCTGTTAACCTCAGAGACCCGTTAGCACCATAGACCTGTTACAGACTCAGCCCTATTAACCTCAGAGACTCGTTAGCACCATAGACCCGTTCCAGACTCAGCCTTGTACAGTGTCTATTAACCTGAAAGACCTTTTAGCACCGTCCATCTATTAGCATCCCTGTCCTTTTCCCACCTCAATACTGCTAGGAACTTTTGCCATTATACTGTTAGCATGATGAAACTGTTAGCATTGCAGTCCTGTTAGCGCCATGGATCCACCGTCACTATAGACCTCCCAGTAGCACTGCTCCTCGTACGGACCTGGTGCTGCTGCCTCTGTGCGCTGCTGTACTTTACCTCTTTATCCTTCAGGCCCAGCAGCAGTATTTCCTCCATCAGAGTCAGTCTCAATGTTTTAGAGTCTCCATCTTCCTCTTCATCAGTGGCTCTGCTCTTCTGCTCCTCCTCCTCCTCGTGACCCCGGCTCTCTGTGGATGTGGGCGCCTCCGTGCGGCGACTCCTCTTCGTCAGAGTGGTCATTCTGCCGCTCTTGAATCCTAAAGCATTAGCAGAACTTTAACACAATACAGAACAACAGCCATTTTATGTAATCTAGTCTGCAACCTGTGATAAGCATCTCTGAGCAACACACTCTATATGACCATTATGGTCTGTTGACAAAAGGGGTTAGGATTAGAGTCTGAAATGTGCTGGGATTATGAGAGTGTAAAAAGTGTTGGGATTAGGAGAGTCTGAAATGTGCTGGGATTATGAGAGTGGAAAAAGTGTTGGGATTAGGAGAGTCTGAAATGTGCTGGGATTATGAGAGTGTAAAAAGTGATGGGATTAGGAGAGTTTGAAACATGCTGGGATTATGAGAGTGTAAAAAGTGTTGGTATTACGAGAGTCTGAAACAAGCTGGGATTATGAGAGTGTAAAAAGTGTTGGGATTAGGAGAGTCTGAAACATGCTGGGATTATGAGAGTGTAAAAAGTGTTGGGATTAGGAGAGTCTGAAATGTGCTGGGATTATGAGAGTGTAAAAAGTGTTGGGATTAAGAGATTCTGAAATGTGCTGGGATTGAAAGTGTAAAAAGTGTTGGGATAAAGAGAGTCTGAAATGTGCTGGGATTATGAGAGTGTAAAAAGTGTTGGGATTAAGAGATTCTGAAATGTGCTGGGATTGAAAGTGTAAAAAGTGTTGGGATGAAGAGAGTCTGAAATGTGCTGGGATTATGAGAGTGTAAAAAGTGTTGGTATTACGAGAGTCTGAAATGTGCTGGGATTATGAGAGTGTAAAAAGTGTTGGGATTAAGAGATTCTGAAATGTGCTGGGATTGAAAGTGTAAAAAGTGTTGGGATAAAGAGAGTCTGAAATGTGCTGGGATTATGAGAGTGTAAAAAGTGTTGGGATTAAGAGATTCTGAAATGTGCTGGGATTGAAAGTGTAAAAAGTGTTGGGATAAAGAGAGTCTGAAATGTGCTGGGATTATGAGAGTGTAAAAAGTGTTGGGATTAAGAGATTCTGAAATGTGCTGGGATTGAAAGTGTAAAAAGTGTTGGGATGAAGAGAGTCTGAAATGTGCTGGGATTATGAGAGTGTAAAAAGTGTTGGTATTACGAGAGTCTGAAACAAGCTGGGATTATGAGAGTGTAAAAAGTGTTGGGATTAGGAGAGTCTGAAACATGCTGGGATTATGAGAGTGTAAAAAGTGTTGGGATTAGGAGAGTCTGAAATGTGCTGGGATTATGAGAGTGTAAAAAGTTTTGGGATTAAGAGATTCTGAAATGTGCTGGGATTGAAAGTGTAAAAAGTGTTGGGATAAAGAGAGTCTGAAATGTGCTGGGATTATGAGAGTGTAAAAAGTGTTGGGATTAGGAGAGTCTGAAATGTGCTGGGATTATGAGACTGTAAAAAGTGTTGGGATTAAGAGAGTCTTAAATGTGCTGGGATTATGAGAGTGTAAAAAGTGTTGGGATTAGGAGAGTCTGAAATGTGCTGGGATTATGAGAGTGTAAAAAGTGTTGGGATTATGAGAGTCTGAAATGTGCTGGGATTATGAGAGTGTAAAAAGTGTTGGGATTAGGAGAATCTGAAATGTGCTGGGATTATGAGAGTGTAAAAAGTGTTGGGATTATGAGAGTCTGAAATGTGCTGGGATTATGAGAGTGTAAAAAGTGTTGGGATTAGGAGAGTCTGAAATGTGCTGGGATTATGAGAGTGTAAAAAGTGTTGGGATTAAGAGATTCTGAAATGTGCTGGGATTGAAAGTGTAAAAAGTGTTGGGATAAAGAGAGTCTGAAATGTGCTGGGATTATGAGAGTGTAAAAAGTGTTGGTATTACGAGATTCTGTAAAGTGCTGGGATTGAAAGTGTAAAAAGTGTTGGGATGAAGAGAGTCTGAAATGTGCTGGGATTATGAGAGTGTAAAAAGTGTTGGTATTACGAGAGTCTGAAATGTGCTGGGATTATGAGAGTGTAAAAAGTGTTGGGATTAGGAGAGTCTGAAACATGCTGGGATTATGAGAGTGTAAAAAGTGTTGGGATTAGGAGAGTCTGAAATGTGCTGGGATTATGAGAGTGTAAAAAGTTTTGGGATTAAGAGATTCTGAAATGTGCTGGGATTGAAAGTGTAAAAAGTGTTGGGATAAAGAGAGTCTGAAATGTGCTGGGATTATGAGAGTGTAAAAAGTGTTGGGATTAGGAGAGTCTGAAATGTGCTGGGATTATGAGACTGTAAAAAGTGTTGGGATTAAGAGAGTCTTAAATGTGCTGGGATTATGAGAGTGTAAAAAGTGTTGGGATTAGGAGAGTCTGAAATGTGCTGGGATTATGAGAGTGTAAAAAGTGTTGGGATTATGAGAGTCTGAAATGTGCTGGGATTATGAGAGTGTAAAAAGTGTTGGGATTAGGAGAATCTGAAATGTGCTGGGATTATGAGAGTGTAAAAAGTGTTGGGATTATGAGAGTCTGAAATGTGCTGGGATTATGAGAGTGTAAAAAGTGTTGGGATTAGGAGAGTCTGAAATGTGCTGGGATTATGAGAGTGTAAAAAGTGTTGGGATTAGGAGAGTCTGAAATGTGCTGGGATTATGAGAGTGTAAAAAGTGTTGGGATTAGGAGAGTCTGAAATGTGCTGGGATTATGAGAGTGTAAAAAGTGTTGGGATTAGGAGAGTCTGAAATGTGCTGGGATTATGAGAGTGTAAAAAGTGTTGGGATTAAGAGAGTCTGAAATGTGCTGGGATTATGAGAGTGTAAAAAGTGTTGGGATTAGGAGAGTCTGAAATGTGCTGGGATTATGAGAGTGTAAAAAGTATTGGGATTAAGAGAGTCTGAAATGTGCTGGGATTATGAGAGTGTAAAAAGTGTTGGGATTAAGAGAGTCTGAAATGTGCTGGGATTATGAGAGCAGAATGTGCTGGGATTATAAGGATATTAGCAATGCTAAAATATTGTGAGGTGTCAACAGTGTGGAGATCTCTCAGTATGTAATGGACCAGTTGAACAGGGATGAATGGTGTTAGGGTGGTGCTGCGCGTTTGGTGTTTGGATCGTAGGAGTGTGACTGGTGCGCGAAAGGAAAGGTCAGAAGTCTGTTTAGATTCTTTGTCTCTGAAGGACAGAACATGAGCAGACAGTGTGGGTGTAATCTGACAGTGACGTTCGCAGAGCAGCACATTATAACCTCTAATCTCACCAAGGTCTGTGCTCTTCTCTCGGCCTCGGAACGAGGGAAACTCGCATATGCTGTTGTACCAGTTTAGTGAGATTACTGTAAGAGCTTTTACACCCAAGAGCTTTTATTAATTTACCATGAGCTCAGACAGCTGCTGCTAGAGTCTCAGAGCACACATATCACCTCGCCGGTTACAGCTAAGACTAGTTCATTCGTAAATGTCTTCATGCTCTGGGGCTTTGGGGTTTTGAAAGTTATAAATAATAATAATATAATAATAATAATAAATAAACACTTCTGTACTCTAGAACACAATATATTAGTCAATAAACAAACTGGAAAAATAAACACTACTACAAATGCTGCTAAAATAGGAGACGTAAGTCAGCACACATCCTCAATAAACTCCCTTATATGCTACAATAGGAGATATTAGTCCATAAACAACCTCAATATACACTCCTCTACACCAGAATAGGAGATATTTGTCCATAAACGACCTCAATAAACACTCCTATACACTAAAATAGGAGATATTAGTCCATAAACAACCTCAATATACACTCCTCTACACCAGAAAAAAAGATATTAGTCCATAAACAACCTCAATATACACTCCTCTACACCAGAATAGGAGATATTTGTCCATAAACGACCTCAATAAACACTCCTATACACTAAAATAGGAGATATTAGTCCATAAACAACCTCAATATACACTCCTCTACACCAGAAAAAAAGATATTAGTCCATAAACAACCTCAATAAACACTCCTCTACACCAGAAAAAAAGATATTAGTCCATAAACAACCTCAATATACACTCCTCTACACCAGAATAGGAGATATTTGTCCATAAACGACCTCAATAAACACTCCTATACACTAAAATAGGAGATATTAGTCCATAAACAACCTCAATATACACTCCTCTACACCAGAAAAAAAGATATTAGTCCATAAACAACCTCAATAAACACTCCTCTACACCAGAAAAAAAGATATTAGTCCATAAACAACCTCAATATACACTCCTCTACACCAGAATAGGAGATATTCGTCCATCAACGACCTTAATAAACACTCCTATACACTAAAATAGGAGATATTAGTCCATAAACAACCTCAATAAACACTCCTAAACACCAGAATAGGAGATATTAGTCCATAACCAACCTCAATAAACATTCCTATACACCAGAATAGGAGATATTAGTCCATAAACAACCTCAATAAACACTCCTATACACTAAAATAGGAGATATTAGTCCATAAACAACCTCAATAAACATTCCTATACACCAGAATAGGAGATATTAGTCCATAAACAACCTAAATAAACAGTCCTATACACTAGAATAGGAGATATTAGTCCATAAACAACCTCAATAAACATTCCTATACACCAGAATAGGAGATATTAGTCCATAAATGACCACAATAAACACTCCTATACACTAGAATAGGAGATATTAGTCCATAAACAACCTCAATAAACACTCCTATACACTAGAATAGGAGATATTAGTCCATAAATGACCGCAATAAACACTCCTATACACTAGAATAGGAGATATTAGTCCATAAACAACCTCAATAAACACTCCTATACACTAGAATAGGAGATATTAGTCCATAAATGACCTCAATAAACACTCCTATACACTAGAATAGGAGATATTAGTCCATAAATGACCTCAATAAACACTCCTATGCGCTAGAATAGGAGATATTAGTCCATAAACAACCTCAATAAACACTCCTATACACTAGAATAGGAGATATTAGTCCATAAACAACCTCAATAAACACTCCTATACACCAGAATAGGAGATATTAGTCCATAAACAACCTCAATAAACACTTCTATACACTAGAATAGGAGATATTAGTCCATAAACAACCTCAATAAACACTCCTATACACTAGAATAGGAGATATTAGTCCATAAACAACCTCAATAAACACTCCTATACACCAGAATAGGAGATATTAGTCCATAAACACCCTCAATAAACACTCCTATACACCAGAATAGGAGATATTAGTCCATAAACACCCTCAATAAACACTCATATACACTAGAATAGGAGATATTAGTCCATAAACAACCTCAATAAACACTCCTATACACTAGAATAGGAGATATTAGTCCATAAACACCCTCAATAAACACTCCTATACACTAGAATAGGAGATATTAGTCCATAAACAGCCTCAATAAACACTCCTATACACTAGAATAGGAGATATTAGTCCATAAACAACCTCAATAAACACTCCTATACACTAGAATAGGAGATAGTCCATAAATGACCGCAATAAACACTCCTATACACTAGAATAGGAGATATTAGTCCATAAACAACCTCAATAAACACTCCTATACACTAGAATAGGAGATATTAGTCCATAAATGACCTCAATAAACACTCCTATACACTAGAATAGGAGATATTAGTCCATAAACAACCTCAATAAACACTCCTATACACCATTACGGGCCACTGCTGTGTGGAGCAGCTCAGGAAGCACTGGAGAGAGTTAAACTGTGTAAATAGTTGTTGTTCCTGGACATTAAGGGGCACAGTAGGGTTTTTGTGGCTTGTATGTGCTACTCTGACCTGCCTGCTGTTCCAGTCTTTCAGCAGGACCCAGAGGAGGTTCTCTTCTGCTGCTGTGTTCAATAAAAGAGCATTAGCTTGAAGTGCTATGTTTCCCGCATCGTCATACTCTACGGAACCGCAAACTCAGCAGCGAAACGGCAGAGGAGACTGCCCGGTCAAGGACTGCGAGGGGGAGCAGTGTGGCAAAGGCGGGCGGTGAGAGCAGGACAATGGAGTTGGACAGCAGAGCCAGACTGGAGAATGGCAGCCACTTGGACGGTGGCCGGCCATGAGAACTTGCTGGCGAGGATGCCTGGATGGAAGCGGGTGGGAGTGAAGCTAACGGCAAGGCTGCCGCAGCGAGGCTGGATCTGAAAGGTGGCGAGGCCGGTGCTACATGGCGATTTATGGTGGTAGTGTGGTCAGTCAAGCTGACTGTTGGAGCTCCAGCGTACACAAGCAGCAGCCTTGCTGGCCTCTGTCGCGGGAGGGCGGGGGAGAGCGTCCAAGGAAGCACCACTGATGCTGTTGCTGCCCCAGGATGTGGCTCAAAGGGACAACTAGTGCAGCGTGTAGCCGAAAGCACGTACCCATGGTGGGAGTGTTTGCTGGGACAGTGGACACCCTGTTCAGAGACTGCGAGCAGTTGGAGTCTCGTGCCTTAGGGACTCAATCTGCTCTGACTTTATCTATCTAAACAGTAGATCTGGTGGCACTGTTGCCTCGCAGCAGGAAGGGCCTGGGTTCAAAGCTCTTGGATGCCCAATAAGAGACTTAAAATGTATAAATAGTGTTTTTAAGGATGCAGTAGTGTTTTTTTGTGCCTTGTATGTGCCACTCTGTGCCGGGGGTTGGGGCAGTAATGCAGTGTTGAGTGTCCACCATGTGGGGAATGCATAGCTGTAGGTGACCTGCCTGATATCCCAGTAGTTCAGTAGCAGTGAGCGGTGGTTCTCAATAAAAGAGCATTTACTGAAAGTCCTACATTTCCAGCATCTTCTCGCTCTACACTGATGCCACAATATGCTGACATCAGTTAGATTATTTGTGCTGTCTTTAAGTAACTGGTTTAACCAAAAGAGACGAATGAATGAAAATACGTTTCAATTAATGAAACATTTACACTGTGAAATGATCTTAAATCCAGTCCATATTTAATGTCCAGCTTGTTTCTAGTCATTTTTGTACTTGTTTTAGGTCCTTTTATTGAGTAAAATGAATTCACTATACTGGCAGATGATTCTGCTGATTTCAAGCTCATTGACAACAAACAAAAGGACCTGCCACTGTAGTGAGAGCACTCTTAATAAAATCACTTAAAACTATTTTAAATGAAAAGAAGTTCTGGAAATAAGTTCATCTTAAATTAAGCTTTCAACAGTCTTGACATGAAAAATCCTAGATTTATAGACTATATTCAGGTTCATTTTACACCATTTCTTGGTAAAAAAAAAAAATTCCTGTTTTCCCAAAAAGAAATTCAACAAATCCCAATTAGGAGGTACTGAATACGCTTGGAGTGTATCAACCAAAAGCAGTTCTTCTGAGCAGCTTTGTAAAAACGAAGAAAAATAAACATCTGAAAACATGATGTAGATGAAACGTGATGATTTAACTGACGACAGGCTGATCCAGCAGAAGCTCCTCACGCGCTGACAGACTAAACGGGAACAGCACTTACCTCACTTACTGTGGAGAAACAGATGAAGTCGGACTGTAGATACGAAAATCACCCGCACAGTCCTGCAGACGTTAAACCCTCAGCACAGACGAAGTCCTGCTGTCTGAGAGCTGCGTGAGTAAACACACTCCTCACACTTCCTGCTTCGCCACTCTAACTGCAGAGTGAGGCAACCTGCTGCAGAGCTGAAAGCTGTGAATCCGCTTCAGGGAACCAGTCGGAGCGGTTTAAATATGTGGAGCGGGTGGAGCACTGAACTCACACCAAACACAGACAGGTATCACAGCAACCTGTGGTCATGCAAAGCATACAGGTACAGTGCTCACCTGTACAACACGCAGCTGACCTGCTCACCTGTACAACACAGTTAACCCGTTCACCTGTACAACACGCAGCTGACCAGCTCACCTGTACAACACGCAGCTGACCTGCTCACCTGTACAACACGCAGCTGACCAGCTCACCTGTACAACACAGTTAACCCGTTCACCTGTACAACACGTAGCTGACCTGCTCATCTGTACAACACAGTTAACACGTTCACCTGTACAACACGCAGCTGACCAGCTCACCTGTACAGCACGCAGCTGACCAGCTCACCTGTACAACACGCAGCTGACCTGCTCATCTGTACAACACAGTTAACCCGTTCACCTGTACAACACGCAGCTGACCAGCTCACCTGTACAACACGCAGCTGACCTGCTCACCTGTACAACACGCAGCTGACCTGCTCACCTGTACAACACGCAGCTGACCTGCTCACCTGTACAACACAGTTAACCCGTTCACCTGTACAACACGCAGCTGACCAGTTCACCTGTACAACACGCAGCTGACCAGCTCACCTGTACAACACGCAGCTGACCTGCTCACCTGTACAACACACAGCTGACCTGCTCACCTGTACAACACGCAGCTGACCAGCTCACCTGTACAACACGCAGCTGACCTGCTCACCTGTACAACACGCAGCTGACCTGCTCACCTGTACAACACGCAGCTGAACTGCGCACCTGTACAACACGCAGCTGACCAGTTCACCTGTACAACACGCAGCTGACCAGTTCACCTGTACAACACGCAGCTGACCAGCTCACCTGTACAACACGCAGCTGACCTGCTCACCTGTACAACACGCAGCTGACCTGCTCACCTGTACAACACGCAGCTGACCTGCTCACCTGTACAACACACAGCTGACCTGCTCACCTGTACAACACAGTTAACCCATTCACCTGTACAACACGCAGCTGACCTGCTCACCTGTACAACACAGTTAACCCGTTCACCTGTACAACACGCAGCTGACCTGCTCACCTGTACAACACGCAGCTGACCTGCTCACCTGTACAACACGCAGCTGACCTGCTCACCTGTACAACACAGTTAACCCATTCACCTGTACAACACGCAGCTGACCTGCTCACCTGTACAAAACAGTTAACCCATTCACCTGTACAACACGCAGATGACCTGCTCACCTGTACAACACAGTTAACCCGTTCACCTGTACAACACGCAGCTGACCTGCTCACCTGTACAACACAGTTAACCCGTTCACCTGTACAACACTCGGCTGACCTGCTCACCTGTACAACAGGCAGCTGACCGGCTCACCTGTACAACACAGTTAACCCGTTCACCTGTACAACACGCAGCTGACCTGCTCAAATGTACAACACGCAGCTGAACTGCTCACCTGTACAACACGCAGCTGACCTGCTCACCTGTACAACACGCAGCTGACCTGCTCACCTGTACAACACGCAGCTGACCTGCTCACCTGTACAACACAGTTAACCCGTTCACCTGTACAACACGCAGCTGACCTGCTCACCTGTACAACACGCAGCTGACCTGCTCACCTGTACAACACGCAGCTGAACTGCGCACCTGTACAACACGCAGCTGACCAGTTCACCTGTACAACACGCAGCTGACCAGTTCACCTGTACAACACGCAGCTGACCAGCTCACCTGTACAACACGCAGCTGACCTGCTCACCTGTACAACACGCAGCTGACCTGCTCACCTGTACAACACGCAGCTGACCTGCTCACCTGTACAACACGCAGCTGACCTGCTCACCTGTACAACACAGTTAACCCATTCACCTGTACAACACGCAGCTGACCTGCTCACCTGTACAACACAGTTAACCCGTTCACCTGTACAACACGCAGCTGACCTGCTCACCTGTACAACACGCAGCTGACCTGCTCACCTGTACAACACGCAGCTGACCTGCTCACCTGTACAACACAGTTAACCCATTCACCTGTACAACACGCAGCTGACCTGCTCACCTGTACAAAACAGTTAACCCATTCACCTGTACAACACGCAGATGACCTGCTCACCTGTACAACACAGTTAACCCGTTCACCTGTACAACACGCAGCTGACCTGCTCACCTGTACAACACAGTTAACCCGTTCACCTGTACAACACTCGGCTGACCTGCTCACCTGTACAACAGGCAGCTGACCGGCTCACCTGTACAACACAGTTAACCCGTTCACCTGTACAACACGCAGCTGACCTGCTCACCTGTACAACACGCAGCTGACCTGCTCAAATGTACAACACGCAGCTGAACTGCTCACCTGTACAACACGCAGCTGAACTGCTCACCTGTACAACACACAGCTGACCTGCTCACCTGTACAACACGCAGCTGACCTGCTCACCTGTAGAACACGGAGCTGACCTGCTCACCTGTACGACATGCAGCTGACCTGCTCACCTGTACAACACGCAGCTGACCTGCTCACCTGTACAACACGCAGCTGACCTGCTCACCTGTACAACACGGAGCTGACCTGCTCACCTGGAGAAACGTCTTCACCTGAATAATTTCCTCAGTGAAGCCTCCTTTTATACACAGTACCAACATCCCAATAAATAAATGATCGATTAGTGAAGACGAGCCCAGTAAACAGTAACACTAGTTAATGATATTAGTAATAATAATGTGCGAATATTAGTGCATTAATAAACAGGAGTACTTTACTGTGGGTGTGGTTTATTAGCCAATCCCAACACAGTTAACCGGCTCACCTGTACAACACGCAGCTGACCTGCTCACCTGTACAACACGCAGCTGACCTGCTCACCTGTACAACACGCATCTGACCTGCTCACCTGTACAACACAGTTAACTGGCTCACCTGTACAACACGCAGCTGACTGGCTCACCTGTACAACACGCAGCTGTCCTGCTCACCTGTACAACACGCAGCTGACTGCTTCACCTGTACAACACGCAGCTGACTGCTTCACCTGTACAACACGCAGCTGGCCTGCTCACCTGTACAACACGCAGCTGACCTGCTCACCTGTACAACACAGTTAACCCATTCACCTGTACAACACGCAGCTGACCTGCTCACCTGTACAACACAGTTAACCCGTTCACCTGTACAACACGCAGCTGACCTGCTCACCTGTACAACACGCAGCTGACCTGCTCACCTGTACAACACGCAGCTGACCTGCTCACCTGTACAACACAGTTAACCCATTCACCTGTACAACACGCAGCTGACCTGCTCACCTGTACAAAACAGTTAACCCATTCACCTGTACAACACGCAGATGACCTGCTCACCTGTACAACACAGTTAACCCGTTCACCTGTACAACACGCAGCTGACCTGCTCACCTGTACAACACAGTTAACCCGTTCACCTGTACAACACTCGGCTGACCTGCTCACCTGTACAACAGGCAGCTGACCGGCTCACCTGTACAACACAGTTAACCCGTTCACCTGTACAACACGCAGCTGACCTGCTCACCTGTACAACACGCAGCTGACCTGCTCAAATGTACAACACGCAGCTGAACTGCTCACCTGTACAACACGCAGCTGAACTGCTCACCTGTACAACACACAGCTGACCTGCTCACCTGTACAACACGCAGCTGACCTGCTCACCTGTAGAACACGGAGCTGACCTGCTCACCTGTACGACATGCAGCTGACCTGCTCACCTGTACAACACGCAGCTGACCTGCTCACCTGTACAACACGCAGCTGACCTGCTCACCTGTACAACACGGAGCTGACCTGCTCACCTGGAGAAACGTCTTCACCTGAATAATTTCCTCAGTGAAGCCTCCTTTTATACACAGTACCAACATCCCAATAAATAAATGATCGATTAGTGAAGACGAGCCCAGTAAACAGTAACACTAGTTAATGATATTAGTAATAATAATGTGCGAATATTAGTGCATTAATAAACAGGAGTACTTTACTGTGGGTGTGGTTTATTAGCCAATCCCAACACAGTTAACCGGCTCACCTGTACAACACGCAGCTGACCTGCTCACCTGTACAACACGCAGCTGACCTGCTCACCTGTACAACACGCATCTGACCTGCTCACCTGTACAACACAGTTAACTGGCTCACCTGTACAACACGCAGCTGACTGGCTCACCTGTACAACACGCAGCTGTCCTGCTCACCTGTACAACACGCAGCTGACTGCTTCACCTGTACAACACGCAGCTGACTGCTTCACCTGTACAACACGCAGCTGGCCTGCTCACCTGTACAACACGCAGCTGACTGCTTCACCTGTACAACACGCAGCTGGCCTGCTCACCTGTACAACACGCAGCTGACTGCTTCACCTGTACAACACGCAGCTGACCTGCTCACCTGTACAACACTCAGCTGACCTGCTCACCTGTACAACACGCAGCTGACCTGCTCACCTGTACAACACAGTTAGCCCGTTCACCTGTACAACACGCAGCTGACCTGCTCACCTGTACAACACTCAGCTGACCTGCTCACCTGTACAACACAGTTAACCCGTTCACTTGTACAACACGCAGCTGACCTGCTCACCTGTACAACACGCAGCTGACCTGCTCACCTGTACAACACAGTTAACCCGTTCACCTGTACAACACGCAGCTGACCTGCTCACCTGTACAACACAGTTAACCCGTTCACCTGTACAACACGCAGCTGAACTGCTCACCTGTACAACACGCAGCTGACCTGCTCACCTGTACAACACGCAGCTGACCTGCTCACCTGTACAACACACAGCTGACCTGCTCACCTGTACAACACGCAGCTGACCTGCTCACCTGTAGAACACGGAGCTGACCTGCTCACCTGTACGACATGCAGCTGACCTGCTCACCTGTACAACACGCAGCTGACCTGCTCACCTGTACAACACGGAGCTGACCTGCTCACCTGGAGAAACGTCTTCATCTGAATAATTTCCTCAGTGAAGCCTCCTTTTATACACAGTACCAACATCTCAATAAATAAATGATCGATTAGTGAAGACGAGCCCAGTAAACAGTAACACTAGTTAATGATATTAGTAATAATAATGTGCAAATATTAGTGCATTAATAAACAGGAGTACTTTACTGTGGGTGTGGTTTATTAGCCAATCCCATCACAGCAGAGAGAAAACACACGGTTTCAGGTAGAATGGCGCCACCATGTGGCTGTCAGCCTGAAGCACTGATGAGATTTAGTGCTGAACCTCACTGGTTGTCCACTCATCCTTCCATCCCTCCATCCATATCATCCAAGCATCCTTCCATCCCTCCATCCATATCATCCAAGCATCCTACCATCCCTCCCTCCATATCATCCAAGCATCCTTCCCTCCCTCCATCCATATCATCCTAGCATCATTCCATCCATTCATCCATATCATCCAAGCATCCTTCCATCCCTCCATCCATATCATCCAAGCATCCTTCCATCCCTCCATCCATATCATCCAAGCATCATTCCATTCATTCATCCATATCATCCAAGCATCATTCCATCCATTCATGCATACCATCAAATCATCCTTCCATCCCTCCCTCCATATCATCCAAGCATCCTTCCATCCCTCCCTCCATATCATCCAAGCATCATTCCATCCATTCATCCATATCATCCAAGCATCATTCCATCCATTCATCCATATCATCCAAGCATCCTTCCATCCATACCATCAAATCATCCTTCCATCCCTCCATCCATATCATCCAAGCATCCTTCCATCCATTCGCCACATATCATCCAAGCATCCTTCCATCCATTCACCCATATCATCCAACCTACCCATCCGTCCATCACACTCACTCACTCACTCACTCACTCACTCACTCAGAGAGACCTAGTTTTGACCACAACTTTATAGGCCTGAGGACCTACCACTGCACCACCGGGAAGCACAGGTGAAAATGTGAAAAACACCACAAGCGACATTAAAAATGGAGGGAAAGGGCACAGAAAGGGGGCGCCAAAAGCAGCTCATAAAAAGGCTGAGATAGAAAATAAAGATAATCAGAAAACAAAAGACACGTCCTCTGTCTTCACGAGAGGAAGATCAGCTTTATGTTCAGCCTTTTTTCTCTTTGTGGTTTTGTTTTTCCAGCCCTCCTTTCTTCCCATTTAAATACCCACCTGGGCTAAGCACCATACCAGTCACCCCTCTACAATGGTGCTGCTGTTTGCCATGGCCTTAAGTAGAGGAGTCCACAGGTGTGCCAGCTAAGGCCTCATCAACCTGAGGGCTTCTGGGAATTGAAGTTCCCTAAAAGTATGGCACCTCATCGCTGTCACCCTCTGCTGGTGGCCAGTGGCACAGGCTGGACCCTTGCAGAGTGAGAGATAGTGGCTCCTGCTCTGTCTTGGGCCATCTTTCACAAATCCATATTTGTCAGTTTAGCCAGGTAAATTAAGCCTAACTTAGTTAAGCCTGTTCAAAGGAGAACAGCTGAACACTCTTCAGCTTATCCTGCTCACTGAGAAACCCAGCTTTGGTGATGAGCAGGAATGCATGCATCCATCCATCCATCCATCCATCCATCCATCCATCCATCCTCCACCACTTATCCAAGTCCAGGTCGCGGTGGCAGCAGCCTAAGCAAAGAGGCCCAGGCCTCCCTCTCCCCCACCACCTCCTCCAGCTCTTCCGGAGGGATACCGAGGCGTTCCCAAGACAGTCAAGGGATATAATCAGGAATTTTTATTTTATTTTATTTTCTTTACTACATGTGAATGTTTGTCTGATACTGTGCTGTGTGAGCTTCTCTAACCAAAACCAAATTCCTTTTATGTGTATGCAAACCTGGCCAACAAGGCTTGATTCTGATTCTACAACGCTGCCACCTACTGGCCGAAGAGCAACATATCTGATTCAGCTAATCAAGGACTTATGAAGAAGTTCATTAGCAGGAGCAGGGAAGGCAGATTGTAGCTGAAAGTGGACTCTGTAAGGATGTAGATTACTCCATTACTATCCATTCATCCATCCATCCATCCATCCATCCATCTGTTCTTCCATTCCTACATTCATCCTTCTATCCTCCTATCGACTGCGTAACCGACTATGTGAACTTCTACGTGGAGAACACTGTACCCACCCAGACTGTACGGTGTTTCTCTAACAGCAAGCCGTGGATTAACCCTGACATAAAGGCTCTCCTGAAGGAGAAAAAGAGGGCCTTTAGATTAGGGGATAAGGAGGAGCTGAAAGCTGTGCAGAAGGAGCTGAGGAAGAAGATCCAGGAGGGGAAAGCTAGCTACAGGAGGAAGATGGAGGAACAACTACAGCAGAATAATGTCAGCGGAGTCTGGAAAGGCCTTAAAGCAATCTCTGGCCACAAGAAGCCCAACTCTCAGGAGGTAGGGGACCAAAAGTGGGTGAACGATCTCAATCTGTTTTTCAACAGGTTTGATCACTCACCCACCCCTTCCACTACACAGACATCTCTGCTGAAACCCTCCTGTCTGGCACTTCCAACATGCTGCTCTACCCCCTCTCTCACAACGACCCCCAGCACAGCAACTTTCAGCTCACCACCCCCCACTGGTTCTTCTGCTGGTTGTCGTAACACCCCGTTCACACATTCCAACACTCAGCACCCCCCCTGCTCCAGTCTGACCTTCACAATGGCCCAGGTGAGAAATGAGCTCAGGAAGATCAAGGCAAGGAAGGCTACAGGGCCGGATGGCATCAGTGCCAGGCTCCTCAAGTCCTGCGCAGATCAGCTGTGCGGGATAGTGGAGCACTTTTTTAACACAAGCCTGAAGCTGGGGAGAGTACCACAACTGTGGAAAACATCTTGTGTGGTGCCATTGCCAAAAACACAGCACCCAAAAGACCTCAGCAGCTACAGGCCGGTGGCACTGACGTCACACCTGATGAAGACACTGGAGAGGCTGGCCCTTAGACAACTCCGCCCTATGGTGAGCTCATCTATGGACCCACTTCAGTTTGCCTACCAACCTGGCATCGGGGTGGATGACGCCATCATCTACCTGCTGCATGGAGCCCTTTCTCACCTGGAGAAGCCTGGGGGCACTGTGAGAATCACAACACCATACAGCCTGGGCTCCTGAAGGACAAGCTGGAACAGGCAGGGGTGGGCCATCATCTAACACACTGGATCCTGGACTACCTCACCAACCGTCCACAGTATGTGAGGACAAGGGACTGTGTGTCCGACATGGTGGTCTGTAACACAGGGGCCCCACAGGGGACGGTGTTAGCACCGTTCCTCTTCACCCTGTACACTGCAGACTTCATGTACAACTCACCCAACTGCCACCTACAGAAGTTCTCTGATGACTCAGCGATCGGAGAGACGGAGAGTACAGAGAACTGGTTCAGGACTTTGTGGACTGGTGTCTGCGGAATCACCTACAGATCAATGCAGGGAAGACCAAAGAACTGGTGGTGGATTTCCGCAGGCGCACACATCCCCCTCCAGCAGTGAACATCCAGGGAACGGACATTGAAAGAGTGGACTCTTACAAGTACCTGGGTGTGCACAATAACTGTAAACTGGACTGGTCAGACAACACAGCTGCACTTTACAGGAAGGGACAGAGCAGACTCTACCTGCTCAGGAGACTGAGGTCATTTGGAGGGCAGGGGCCACTCCTGAGGACCTTTTTCGACACAGTGATGGCATCAGCCATCTTCTATGGAGTGGTCTGCTGGGGCGGCAGCATCTCCACTGCAGACAGGAAGAAACTGGACAAACTGATCCGGAGTGCCGGCTCGGTCCTAGGGACTCCTCTAGACCCAGTGCAGGCGGTGGGAGAAAGGAGGATGCTGAACAAGCTGGAGAACGACTCCCACCCCATGCGTGAGACTCTGGCAGCACTGGGCAGGTCCTTCAGTGACCGGCTCCTCCACCCCAAGCGTGTGAAGGAGCGCTATCGCAGGTCCTTCAGTGACCGGCTCCTCCACCCCAAGCGTGTGAAGGAGCGCTATCGCAGGTCCTTCAGTGACCGGCTCCTCCACCCCAAGCGTGTGAAGGAGCGCTATCGCAGGTCCTTCAGTGACCGGCTCCTCCACCCCAAGCGTGTGAAGGAGCGCTATCGCAGGTCCTTCAGTGACCGGCTCCTCCACCCCAAGCGTGTGAAGGAGCGCTATCGCAGGTCCTTCAGTGACCGGCTCCTCCACCCCAAGTGTGTGAAGGAGCGCTATCGCAGGCCCTCCAGTGACCGGCTCCTCCACCCCAAGCGTGTGAAGGAGCGCTATCGCAGGCCCTCCAGTGACCAGCTCCTCCACCCCAAGTGTGTGAAGGAGCGCTATCACAGATCCTTCAGTGACCAGCTCCTCCACCCCAAGTGTGTGAAGGAGCACTATCACAGGTCCTTCAGTGACCGGCTCCTCCACCCCAAGCATGTGAAGGAGCGCTATCGCAGGTCCTTCAGTGACCGGCCCCTCCACCCCAAGTGTGTGAAGGAGCGCTATCGCAGGCCCTTCAGTGACCGGCTCCTCCACCCCAAGCATGTGAAGGAGCACTATCGCAGGTCCTTCAGTGACCGGCTCCTCCACCCCAAGCGTGTGTAGGAGCGCTATTGCAGGTCCTTCAGTGACCGGCTCCTCCACCCCAAGTGTGTGAAGGAGCGCTATTGCAGGTCCTTCAGTGACCGGCTCCTCCACCCCAAGCGTGTGAAGGAGCGCTATCGCAGGTCCTTCGGTGACCGGCTCCTCCACCCCAAGTGTGTGAAGGAGCGCTATCGCAGGTCCTTCGGTGACCGGCTCCTCCACCCCAAGTGTGTGAAGGAGCGCTATCGCAGGTCCTTCAGTGACCGGCTCCTCCACCCCAAGTGTGTGAAGGAGAGCTATCGCAGGTCCTTCAGTGACCGGCTCCTCCACCCCAAGCGTGTGAAGGAGCGCTATCGCAGGTCCTTCAGTGACCGGCTCCTCCACCCCAAGTGTGTGAAGGAGCGCTATCGCAGGTCCTTCAGTGACCGGCTCCTCCACCCCAAGCGTGTGAAGGAGCGCTATCGCAGGTCCTTCAGTGACCGGCTCCTCCACCCCAAGTGTGTGAAGGAGCGCTATCGCAGGTCCTTCCTTCCTGCTGCTGTGAGACTGTTCAACCAAAACTGCTCCCAGTAGACCACACACACACACACACACACACACACACAATATACACTTACATTCAGAATGCGAACATTCTTCATTGTGCAATAGGCTAAGTGCAATACAGATTCCTATGCAACTCTTATTTTATTTTATTATTATCCTTATTTTCCTGTAAATAGTCGAGATTTAGCTTTAATTTTTATTATTTATAATGTTGATAAGGTTTACACTGTTTCCCATTTATATTACTGAGTGCCTCACTCCTGTTACTCTGCTGCTGCTGTAATACTGTGAATTTCCCCGCTGTGGGACTAATAAAGGATCATCTTATCTTATCTTATCTTATCTTATCTTATCTTATCTTATCTTATCTTATCCATCCATAACGTTATCCTACCATCCACCTATTGATCCACCCCCCATCCTTATATCATCACCAGCCTCCATGGCCACTACTTCAAGAGAACTAACTGATGACCATCCAGCCATCCAGCCGTCCATTCGCCCATTCATACATCCAGCATCCCTTCCTCCATTCATTCATCCTTCCATCCACCTATCCATCCTTCACATTATCCTAACATTCACCTATTGATCCATCCCTCCATCCATTTATCGATCCATCCATCCATCCAGCATCCATTCTTCCATTCCATGGAGATAAACCTGGTGTACATGCAGTAGTGATCCATGGATAATAAACTTGCAGTGATGTCCTCCTCACCAGCAGTAGCATTACTCTCGGCTTCTGTCATGAGCCAACAAGCTAGCTAGCTTTTTTGCTAGCTTCGTGTCCCACAATCATAAAGTTAATATCCCCCATCTCCTCAGAGGGAAGATATGATCGGTCAATTTCACTGTCGTTTGAAATGGGTCTCTCACTGAATGACTATTGCTTAGCCCTCTGTTAATTTATAGTTGGACCACCAATCAATAACATGCTTTCCAGCAACAGCAGAGGTGACAAAAAACCCTGAAGTTCAAGATATTTTTAGAATATCTTACAACCACCTGAGGGCACTAAGGGCTGTGCCGGCTCCCCTCTGTACACATTAGTAGAAGTCTTAATGTGACTGAATGTAGCCAAACCTGTTGCACTTCAGCTCCACACAGCAGTTTCAAGCAAGAAGGAAAAGACCAAACTATAGAACTGATGAGTAAAGAATGAGGAACTATCTGAGGACTTCTCAAATAATACGTGCCTTCACTATTAAATTTCTGGAACTGCACCATGAAGTGAACCTTACCAAATACAGTGATGTGAGGAAGTAAGTGCACCCCACGAAATCTTTCTTCTGTGATATGTCAGATCAGTTTAAGTGTATCAGTAACTATAGATAAACCTAATTAGATACAACAAAACACAATAGAAGGGTGACTTTACTTTAGGCAACTTTGATGAATAAGAGTCATTGTGCTTAGTATCATCATAGTTGAGGGACTGTAGTGTTGAGGTAGCAAGCATTTTGAAGATGGCTGCAGTTTTCCACCTTTTGCCACTCTGTAGATCAGTGGTCTCCAACTGGGTCCCCGAGATCCACCACAACCACAACCTGCCACACCTGCTCCATCTAATCAACCTTCTCCCAAGCCCTTCATTGGCTGGATTAGATGTAACAGAGTTCAGTAAGGGGCGGGGGAGTTTACTGGATACAGGTTGGAGTTAAACACTACAGGAAGGTAGCTCTCTAGAACCAGGGGTGGAGACCACTTCTGTAGATCCTCCTCTACCACCAGATGCCCAGTATTCTTAACCAGTTTGGAATAATTTGTATTCAGGACAAAGTCAACTGCAGTGACTAAACATTTTTAATAGTTAGGATGCCGCTAGATTCTCAGCCTCAGCTGGAGGGTTGGTCTCAACGCCCAAAGGTACTTTCCATGTTACCCTGTCTGCATTCCTGTGCCACTGCAGGTACTTTCCTGTTAGGTAGTTTGACATGAACACCAGCTCCATCTCGTTCTTACACCTGTCAGTGACGTTGTGTTATCACTATAAATTAATATTAATATATTTAATTTAATAAACGTCATCAACCCCTGAAAATCCCAGGCTAATTATATACCAAGGCTTATTATTCAGTAACTACAGGAACTTCAGTGCAAACTGGCTGAGCAGGTTTTAGGTTATAGAAGTGTGTGATGGACCTTTAGGCCCGCTGCTGGACCTTGCCTGTTTAAGGGCTCAATCTATAAAGACATAGATTTAAGGAATATATCAAGTTCTACATAACAGTACAATGAACTGTAAATCGAATTCCTAACAATCTCCTGCCCTTTGGTAGCTGGAAAGTCCCTGTTCTTTTAGTTTCTCCACGCCACTTTTTGTGGCTACATGCTCATGTGTTCAGCTCAAGTGCTCAACTCTGAATTTCTGACCTGCGCTGTTAGAATCGAAGGTTCTGTGCTGGTAGATTTTTGTTCATCAAGGTCCAAACAGTGTAAATGTTCTCTCAAAGCTCCAGCAGTGGTTCTAAGGTCTGATTGTGGAGCTTAAATCAGTTCCTCCAGGTGAAAAGTTGGTATTTGTTCCTTTTCATAACCGAATGTTTTAAAACAGAGCAGTAGAGTAAAAGCCTGGAGGCGAGGCGAGGCGGGGTGTGTGGAGTCAGTCCAGCTTAGAACAGAGCATTTCAGTGGATTATGGTTCAGTTATGTTCCCTGACTGAAGGCACTGAGACGGAGCCTTGAGGGGACGATGCTCTTAACTTATTAACTGGCTGCTCTCACCATCAACAGAAAGCACCGCTCTGTTTTCTGAGGGTTCAAATCAAATCATTTGTTACATCAGTAACAAACTGTCTGACACTCCACATTAAGATTAGGCTTAGGAGTAGGTTTAGGGTCAAGTTGATGTGATAAAGTTGAAAGTTAGGCTGATTTTTCAGAAACTCTTTTAGAGTGAAGCGGCGTTTAATAGAGGCTCAGTTCAAGGTCAGTGAAAGACTGTTAAAGTAAAGTGTTACTGCTCTATGCCCCGTTTTCCTGGGCCCTTCCCAAACACTCGGCATATAAAGGAGAAGTGAAAGCAGAACGATCACAACTACACATGCCGAGGGCGAGCGAGCAGTGCAGACACAGAGCAGCAGCAGAGAGAGAGTCCTAGTAGGTGAGTCCAGCTGTGATGAGGAGGATCAGAACAGATTTTATTCATTTATGCAGATTAGATTAGATTAGATTAGATTAGATTAGATTAGACTATGAAGTCCTGAAGTGCAGCTGAGTGTGTCTCAGTGGAAATCCAGCTTTTATAATCAGCTTAATTGACTTCTGTCAATGGTTTCTTCTTAGATGTGCGCAGAGCTCCGAGACCCTTCGTTCATTTCATACTGTACATGCTGTATGGAAATCTGATGCGTACACAGTCTGACCGTGTTTCTCTGCAGTACAAATGGCAAACAGAACTTTATTTGTAAATTATTGGGTCCCTCTTTACATTAAGTGTCTCTAATAACTGTGTACTTACACTTGAATAACACATTCAACAACACGGGAACTATTAATGATTTGGTCACGGTTATAGACGGATTACAGAAGTACACCTTATGTAATTACACCTGCACCAACTTCAGTTTTGACCCATGTAATTACACAGGTGTGTATGTTTTTGATGCATTACAGATCAGAAGTCCCTTCCAGGAGTGGAAGAGTAGTGGTTCAGTATTAAAGCTACACTTATATATTTGTTATATAGGTGTAATATAGTAGTTATATAGGTGTAACAAAGGAGTGGCAAAATAGACGTTGCTTTGGGTTCATTGCAGCACATTTAATTAATCAAACTAAATGAACAAATTTATCGAATGATTTCCGGACCTGGTTTATCTTTGTGCTGGAGAATAACTGTGCTGACGTTCCCCGTCAGCCCATTGAGGACCTTCTAGAGAAGGTTGCTGTTGAACTTTGCATTCAAAGCGTTAAACTGAGGAGCGAACTCCTTTCTCAGGAGGCAGCTCGGTAAAGGTTCTACGTAAGACAGATTGATCAGTGGTTCAACTGACTGATCAGTTGTGAAGTCATTATGAAGGCAGGCAGACAGAGCATGCAGAGAGTGCCTGAAACATGGTGGACATGCGTATCTCCAATACTGCAGCTTGTCTTTTGGGAAGCTGAGTGAACAGCAGTGTCCGGTTTGGTCATAAACCCAGATATCGCCTTTATGAGCTAATTAGAAGCTCTGGCTCCAGGTTTCTCAGCAGTCACAGTGTGGATGTATTTGAATCCAGTCCCAGCACATCAGAATGAATTCAAAGAAGCATTAATTAATCGTTCAAACCAGGCATGAAGATCGTTATTGGACACGTATGGTCACACGTCCAAGCAATGACGGCAAAGATTTCACACTGAAAAGGACGGAGCCGGCACAACCTAACACATCTGGTTGGTGTCGAATTACTTTAAACATATTTGAGGTGGAATAATCATATTTTTATACAAGCAACATAAACATCTCTGCTACAAACCAACACTTCAACTTTGTTTCCACCTCCTACCATCCACATACATGTCCACTCAAAATGAGGGAAGCTTTACCAGCTGATACTGTCAATTTCAGTAATATTTTAAAGCACAATATTGACGTCTAAAAGACATTCACAAAATCTCATTTTTCTCTTTTTCATTTAAAACGGTGTAAATGGAACAAAAGCGCTGAATGTGCTTTATTAGTCTGTGTGTGCTGAAGGACTCTGAGCTGTAACGCTGTGTAAGAGCTGACCCCGCAGTGCGGAGGCTGGACAGAAGCCCAGCTGCGCTTGCAGTGAGCTTGTCAGCTGCTTATAAACAGTGCTGCGTCGGATTCAAGTGAATTAATTATTATTATTATTATTTTAATTAAGAACCATCAGCCAGCTGTGTTTGCACACCATGTAGTGAAACACCCACATACACACTACTGAACACAGACACTAGGGGGCAGTGAGCACACTTGCCCGGAGCGGTGGGCAGCCCTATCCGTGGCGCCTGGGGAGCAATTGGGGGTCAGGTGTCTTGCTCAAGGGAACTTCATGACAGAAGAGATATGATGTTTGATTGTATAATTCACACTCAATAACCATAAAAACATACGTTGAAAAATTGTCCTGAGAACACAATTTGGCTACGTTCTCTTCAAAACTAATCACTCTGAATTTTGATGGGGGGGGCATGGCTCGGAAATGTGGTGGTGTGTCCAGATCCTCACGCTGCTTGACCTCCCGTGACAGCAAAAAATGTTAATGTAAAACTGTGACCCATGTTAGATCGTTCCCTGTGCTCGCCTGGTGGACAAAACAAAACAGCAGTCTTATTTTAAAAAACTAGTTTAGTATAAAACCAGTGCACTTTCACCGATGACAGGTCAAATCCCTACTGAAGTAAAAGTACTGTTACCGGGGTGATGCTTTACTTCAGTACAAGCAAAAGTTAAGTAAAGAAAATCACTGAAATAAGACTAAATACGCCATTTATTGGAAAACTATTCAAGCAATCAAGTTGCTCTTTTGTTGACCTGCAAACACAACAGGGAAATATTTGTGAGTTGACTCGGACATCACTGGAAATAATCAGTGCAAACAAAACTAAAGCAAAACATGATATGAGAGAACAAAGACCTCATGAGACAGATCACAGTCTGCTCCACCGGTGCACTTAGACTCGCATTTAACACGTATTTCATCACGAGATTATTCAATAAGCAAAAAACTCCAAGAATTCCTTGACAAACAAAGAATTTGCCCCAAGCAAATGACAGTAAATCTGTCAGCGCTGCAGGGCTGGACCCTGACAGCAAGAAGAACCAGGAACCGAGAGTAAAAATACGACTTACAGGCACAGGTGGAAATACCTGAAACGTCAGCAGGCTTGTGTTTTCAGGCAATGACTAGAACCAGTCAAATTTACAAAACACTGGCACATTTCCTTATGGTTATATAAGATGAAATGTAAACAATCAAATCACATCGCAATTATTATCACATCACAGTTACTCACTTAGAAACAAAATCACTTTGTTAGACCCATTTACCCTGTTCTTCAGTGGTCAGGACCCCCATGGACCCTCACAGAGCAGGTATTATGGCATCCTGTGGACGCTGCCCACAGGATGCCATGGTGGTGGTCAGGAACTGACACCATAGTGGAAACCACAGAACTGCTGATGTTGAGGGGTTTAGGGAGTCAATGTGATTGGTGTAGAGACTAAAGAGAAGAGCTCGGAGCACAAAGCCTTGTGGTACTCCAGTTCTGAGAGTCACCTGCTATTTTTGTTTATCGGGAAATCTATGATCCATCTGGTACAGGCAGCTGGGACAGTTTTGATCTGGAGAAATGGTGTTGAACACCGAACTGAAGTCCACAAACAGAACTCTAGTCTAGGTTCCAGGACTGTCAAGATGCTGTAGCATGGAGTGCAGAGCTAATATGACCACATCCACAGATCTGTTTGCTCTCTGTGCAAATTGCAAAGAGTTTGCAATGGTCTTCAGGTTAGGTCTGTAAAGATGGTAGATGTTTTGAAACTTGTGGGAACAGATCAAAGTTCCAGTGACCTGTTGAGAATGTTGGTGAAAATTGGTGGTAGTTGGTCAAAGCAGTGCTTTAGGGTGGATGGAGAGACTCCGCCTGGCCAAGGAGGTTTTCTAACCTTCTGTCTGCTCACACTAGTGAACACAAACACTAGGGGGCAGTGAGCACACTTGCCCAGAGTAGTGGGCAGTCCTAACCACGGTGTGGGTTAGGTGTCTTGCTCAAGGACACCTCATTCAACTCAGCCATTGGGATCAAACTGGTGACCTTCTGGTCACAGGGCTGGTTCCCTAACCTCCAGCCCATGACTGCCCCCCAGAAGTGAAAGAGCCGGGGGCGAGGGAGCAGAGAATGACTGTCCTTGGTGTAATTTGCAGTAGAACTCATTCAAATGGTGGATAGGATGATGGCCATTCAGTAGAGGGGAAGTCTTTCTTACCTTGTAGTTGGTTAGAGGCTCACCAGACTGAAGTTTGGTCATTTGCATCAATGTTGTTTTTCAGCTTTTCTGAGTATTTCTTCTTTGCTTCTTTAATCCTTTTCTCCTCCCTGTATTTGGTTAGAGGCCCATACCATCACATCCTTATGAGTGTGCCAGCCTTCCTTCCTCTCCAATGTATCCTTGCCAGGTTGACCAGGTGCACCTTCTGTAATTTCCAAAAACTCTGATGTTTTTATTTTTTAATGTTGTCCAACACAAAAAGTAGGTCCATCTCACCATGGGTGCCATTGTCAGCACCGTCTTGGAATTGTCATTCAAGATGATGGAGAAGGGCTTTGAGTCATCACCCCTGAAAGTGGCAGTTAGCTACAGTGATAATTGATATTTTGTAGCCCAATGAAAAAACATGTTTGTTTCTAGATATTTACTACCATGTTTCAAGCATGACATTAGATCAAACCAACAGGTTTGACTGGTGATCGTTTACTTCAAAGTGAAAAGTGCATGATATCACTACTTTACCCCATTGTGACTTTGCTGGGTCATAACCTCCTTACGGAGTCAAGTCACCAAGTGCATGCTCACAGCTGTAAATATAAGCAACACCCAAAATTAACACTCTTCCACTATGCTTGTCTCTTCTGTGATATCTTCACATTGGTGTCAGAAGTGGGATGGGCAAAGACAAATGGAGGAGGTGAAGTGACTCCTTTGAGAGATCCTCCAACCATGTTAACCTCTTCTTTTAACAAATGAAGCAACATTTTTTTTTTACAATTGGGACACAGCTGCCATCCCATACCATGCAAGGAGAATCAATCTACGCTATACCAAAAAGAGCTCTTAGACAAAACTCAACACTACATTCACCATACATGCCTTCACAGTCATTAGATTAAGCTACTGTACCTAATATTACACATACAAACTTGATGTTTGTGACAAAATCCAGCTCAAAAATATTTTTGCTAAGGCTAGAATGTGTCTAGAGTATTGAAGCTCATTTTTTCCTGTTAGTTGTGATTGTATTGTTTTAATTTAAACCATCATTTTTCATATTTCCAGTGTTGTAATGATTTTTCTGTATTTAACACTTGTACTTTTTTTGTTATTATTATTATTATTATTATTTTCACCATTTTATTTTTTCAGTCCTCTAGATTAAAAAAAATGGGACCATCTCCATCGAAACCTGGTGAGTTTAAAAGATTTAACACAAACTTGCTCTTGACTCTAATATCTGATCTTTACAGTAACATTCACTGTAGACAATAATTCAAAGGTGGATTATTGTGGTACGGCTGTGTGGTATCTTTGGCTTATGTATAAGCAGACATTTAATTAAGCCTATATTGAACAATGTTTATCTGCGAAGATCATAATTGAGATGACATTCACAAATACTTCAGATTTAGGAAGTAATTGTAAGACAGACTCACACAAAGTAGGTGTTATATATAAAGCTCTAAAGCAGACTGTGCAGATTAACAGGGACCATTATTCTACTCATTATCTAAAACAGAATGAAATGTATTCTCTAATAATTTGGTCAAAGGGGAGCTGTTAGTCTAGACCCTTTCCAACACCCACTAGAATAATCTGAACCCTTTACAACATCCACCTGGACTAATATGGACATTTTACAACATCTACATGGACTCACTTTGAAGAACTAATGAATGAAGAAAATGAGAGAGAGAGGAGGACAACGGGGGGAGAGATAGTGGATCAGGAAGTGCAGAGAATTAGTGAGGTGGAAGTGAGGGCAGCTTTAAAAAGGATGAAGAATGGAAAGGCAGTTGGTCCAGATGACATACCTGTGGAGGTGTGGAGATGTTTAGGAGAGAAGGCAGTGGACTTTTTAACCAGGTTGTTTAACAAAACCCTGGAGAGTGAGAGGATGCCTGATGAGTGGAGAAGCAGTGTACTGGTCCCCATTTTAAAGAACAAGGGTGATGTGCAGAGCTGCAGTAACTACAGAGGTATAAAGTTGATGAGCCACACCAAGAAGGTATGGGAAAGAGTTGTTGAAGCAAGGCTAAGGCGAGAGGTCCAGATCAGTGAGCAGCAGTTTGGTTTCATGCCCAGAAAGAGCACCACAGATGCAGTTTTTGCGTTGAGAGTGTTGGTAGAGAAGTACAGAGAAGGTCAGAAGGAGCTGCATTGTGTCTTTGTGGATCTAGAGAAGGCAGATGATAGGGTGCCAAGACAGGAACTGTGGTACTGTATGAGGAAGTCAGGTGTAGCTGAAAAGTAGGTTAGGGTGGTGCAGGACATGTATGAGGATAGACAGTGGTGAGGTGTGCAGTTGGAGTGACAAATGGTTTCAAGGTGAAGGTGGGGCTACATCAGGGATCAGCTTTGAGCCCCTTCCTGTTTGCAATGGTGATGGACAGGTTGACAGATGAGGTCAGGCAGGAGGCTCCATGGACCATGATGTTTGCAGATGACATTGTAATATGTGGTGAGAGTAGAGAGCAGGTGGTGGAGAATCTGGAGAGGTGGAGGTTTGCACTGGAGAGGAGAGGAATGAAGGTCAGTAGAGACAAGACGGAATACATGTGTGTGTGAATGAGAGGGAGGCAGGTGGAAAGGTGAAGATGCAAGGAGTAGAGGTCGTAAAGGTGGATGACTTCAAATATCTTGGGTCAACCATCCAGAGCAATGGACAGTGTAGAAAAGAGGTGAAGAAGAGGGTGCAGGCAGGATGGAGTGGGTGGAGATGGGTGTCAGGGCTGATGTGTGACAGAAGGATAGCAGCAAGAGTGAAAGGGAAGGTTTACAAGACAGTAGTGCGTCCTGCTATGATGTTTGGTTTGGAGACTGTGGCTCTGTCTAAAAGACAGGAGGCTGAGCTGGAGGTGGCGGAGAATGAAGATGCTAAGATTTTCGTTGGGAGTGACGAGGATGGACAAGATTAGAAATGAGCAGATCAGAGGGACAGTGAAGGTGGAGCAGTTTGGAGATAAAGCCAGAGAGGCCAGGTTGAGATGGTTTGGACATGTGTTGAGGAGGAATAGTGGATATATTGGGCAAAGAATGTTGGAGATGGAGCTGCCGGGTAGAAGGAGAAGAGGTAGACCTCAGAGAAGGTTTATGGACGTAGTGAAGGTGGACATGGAGATGGTTGGTGTGAAAGTAGAGGAGGCAGTGGATAGGGCAAGATGGAGGCAGATGATCCGCTGTGGCGACCCCTAAAGGGAGCAGCCGAAAGAAGAAGAAGAAACAGTGAAAATCAAATTGGATAAATGCACATGCTCCATTATCTAATTAGTATACTTTTTAAAATATTGTAGTTTTGGTGTAGAGTAAGGCTCGGTTGAGGCACACAGGGCTCCTGTAAGCCAGTGCCAGCCAATGATGGACCGTTTATGTGAATATAATATGCAGTGTCAGTTATGGAGACCATATACGTTAACATTTGTTTCTTAGGTGATTTTGCATGTACTGAATTCTGTTAATTACAGACCATGTTAATTTTCCATCAGCTACATTATCTTTAATGAAATAATAACTAATCAGATGAAGGCACTTTATGAGATTTTACATTACAGACCACTCTAGCTTGTGAGATTTGTTGATGAATGGGTTGGAAATTGAGACTGGTTAAATGGTTGTACAGTGTTTGAGTTACTTGTTCACTGAAACACGTTTCTTACAGTTATCAGGAGATGGAGGGAAATCCCACAGACGTAAGTCCATATTCATCCTTTCGTGTCACATATATAAAACAGCCCTGGAGAGCACAGAGAAATGGCAGAATGTGGAAGGTTTACCGATGAACACAGATGAATTTTCCATTTGAATCAATTCCCTGACGTAGCTGTTTATTACTGACAGTAACAAAGCAATATTCTGTGTTTATCAGGCAACGAGACATGCTGGCGTACCTAAGAAGGTATAGAATCTGTAACGACATCACAGAGCTCCGTTTTCTCCTGTATGGACCAGTAGGAGCAGGAAAGTCCAGCACCATTAACACCATCAAAAGCATTTTTGAAGAACGACAGTTCATTACTTGCTTAGTCTCTACAGAGACAACCGCCAGTCACACTATAGACGTGAGTATATTCCTCTCTAAAATCTGCAGTAGTGGACGAAGTTCACAAACCCTGTACTCGAGTTAAAGTCGAGACCCCCAAGGTAAAATATTCCTCCAGTAAAAGTAGAAGTTCCTCTCTTTAGACCTCCACTTGAGTAAAAGTACTAAAGTATTTCCCTTCAAATGTACTTAAGTATAAAGTAAAAGTACTAAAAGAGGAATTCTGGCTCTGATGTCCTGTTATCATTTTTATAACCAGACTGGCTTCATGAACTCATTTCAGGTGAAAGTCCTCCAGCGTCTCTCTTGGTAAACCAGTCTTTTAATAGAACGTCATTAATTAGTGACGCTGACGTCTATTAAAATGATCAGAAGCACAAAACACTGAAGGTAAACAGTTTCCATCAGGGAGAACCGAGTGGCTCTGAAATCACTTTTTACACACAAGCAAAGTTTCAGTTTCAGATTTATTTACAACTTAGTTCCAAGTTTAAGTTGAATAAAAACTGGCTTTAAACTCAGGATCACAGATGAGCTCCTTTACTATGTTGATCTGTAGGCGTCTGTTCATAAACATAAACCAGCCCAAACTCATTTACTATAAAATGAAATGGTGTTTGTAGAAATTCAGAAAAAAGCCGCGTCAGTCTCGACTGCATATGTGGACATATTTCTATATTGAACTCTATTTACACAAAGTTAGGTTAGTTCATCATTTATGTTGAACAGACTCTCCCAAAGTTTTACGCTGCTGCGCTGACGTTGAACCGCGTGCTGCACTGGGTCGGTATGACCAACAGGTCAAAACCAGCTCTAAACAAAGTGACCGCTGGGCCCTGATTGGTGCTCTGGCTTTGCGCTTCTTTCGTTTTGACGTGTTACATTTTTATACACACAGAAACCAAAAGGAACGACAGATTTCTCAAAATGTAGGAGGAAAAAGTCGGATATTAGACTCTGAAATGTAGTGGAGTGAAAGGAGAAAGTCGCCCAGAACGGAGAAACTTCAGTACAGATACACCAAAAATACTAAAGTACAGAAACTCATTACATTTACTCAGATACTCAGTTACTCAGTTACTGTCCACCACTGAAAATCTGCCTTTCTAATTTTATGATCATATCACTAAATTATCAGGAATGATATCTTATTTATCTTGACAGCCACGTCACAAGCACAACATGTCATATTTTACCCATAGTGACAATCAGTTAACTACTTTTTCAACAACTACAAAAAAAAATCCTGATTAATGACCATGCAGGGGTAACACACGGTATAACTGTGTAACACACGGTATAACTGTGTAACACACTGTATAACTGTGTAACACACGGTATAACTGTGTAACACACGGTATAACACACTCTTCTAGTCCCTTGATCACACAAATCAAACAAACTGATCAGAAAAAATATACGGAGCTAAAAACAAACTAAACACAGCAACTTTTCTAAGCCACCAATGAGGTATAAGCTGAACCTACCATTTAGGGTCTGGCGCTTATGGGTCGAATTGAAAAGTTATTATTGGTTTATTAAGTGAAATTAAGCTAGCACAGCATTGACAGAAAAGACACTTAAAAAGGGCATTTTTCAGAATTTTTCATTTTAATTTTCTATTTTCTATTCACTGAATCAGACAACCACAAGGAGTGGTACCTGCTTCTAATCTAATCTGTTCAGACAATAAAATACCAACCGGTGTCCTAACCTGCCTAAAGAGCCTCCGTTTAAAGAGGATCTACAGCCAGTACAGTTAGACAGATATTAGACCAACAGCAAACAATCACTCTATAACTAACAGGACAACAATGCTAACAAGAGATCAAGATATCTGAAGCTAGAAAGGCAAGAGAGGTAAGAACACAGAATGGCTCCCAGAGCTGGCAACAAACTACTGAGGCTGCTTTCAAAGTCCAAGCTTCTCTTCCCTGGCCTCAGTTCTGCAAGCTGATTGGCCATAATTGGTCACTTGATTTGAATAAACAGACTGTCCCCCTGGCAGCTTTTATACAGGTGTTGTCCCCACTTGGTCCAGAAAGAAACCTGTCGCCCCCTGCTGGTCAAACCTGGAGTAACAAAGTAATTTTTTCATGTAAAATTTTAAAATATAAAAGCGGAACTTAAACCCAGGAATGCACATAATATTTTATAACCTTACCCTTCAGGGCCTCTGGAGATGGTAACTTGGCTGTTGAACTGTAATTAGTATGTGATTTATTAATTAGTGATTGAAAACGATGTCGCTGTCTTTAAAAAAGATTTGTTTATTTTTATTAATACCTCGCATTGTAGCTGGTAAAAGTCTGGGCTTAAATAGCCCAACCTAAGAGTCCCGTGACATCTGTCGCAGGAGTGAGTCCTTAGTAATCAGGAGACTGAGATCTCTGCCAGGAGTGGGGTGGGGAGTAGGGAGTCACATGAAACTCCAGAGGATTCTGGGATGTGGAGTCCCCATCTTGCGTGGCTGGATCTGAGCACGTGACAAAGGGTAAACGAGGGACCAGTGGAAACACAGGTGGAGACAATCAGGGGCGGAGCAACCAAAACAAGGGGCCGGGCTAGGAAACCAAAACAAACGCACATGGGCTAAACCAAAACACAACAACATGAACACATGGACAGGACTGAGAGGGGCCAATTGTGACAGTCTAACCGTTTTGCAGAAATGTGCATAGCTGCATTCTGGCCTTCACAACTTCAGAAAGGGTTATGCTAAAGACAAGATAGAGATATCAGAACATTCAGCAGACTTGACTTTTACTAACCAGCAGACCATCGAGCTGTGACGTGAGCATCTGTGTGCTCAGCTCAGATATTTCTCCTCTTGAGTTTGAGCAATGAAGTCACACATTATACTTCGATTTGTCAATAAAATGGAGCTCCAAAATATAGAAAACAATCTCTATATGAACCATTTGAATCCAAGACCGGGAGCTTTCTTAGCTTTGGTGCTGTGAATAACATTTTGAGCTGCATGGGTATGCACATTAAATCCTCTGAGTTATCAAAGAGCAACATTTGAGCGCAGTGTGTGACTTCACTGACATCTCTACTAAAACTCAAGAGGAGACACATGAGATTCCGCCTTAGGAATATCTGAGCAGCAGGCTAAAGTGTCCTTTGTCTTTCCATCTGGCCTCATTGTTGCCCAGGAGAAAATGCAGAGATGTTGAGATCTCATTTTTGATTAGTACTGTCTTGATTTGTGTCTCCAGTTCCAGAAATTCACCGTGGGGAGTGAGAAATCTGGACGTACACCTATTGCCTTCTACGATGTGATGGGTCTAGAAGAGGGACAAATACAAGGGGTGCACACTGATGACATCATTAAAGCTTTAAAAGGCAACATACGAAATGGCTACAAAGTAAGATCAGCAAACACTCAAGATCCCTAATCTTCTAGTCTTTGTTCACTGTTAGGTATTTTGTCAGTGAGCACACAGTTCAACGTCAAGCTTTACACCACTGCTTCCTAATGGGAAAAAGGGGGTGACAAGTTATGAAAATAGGCTAATATAATGAATTGCTAACACAACTGATGAACCCTTGGCTGCGTGAGGAAGGACACAGCAGGCAGGAGTACTAAACACACTAAGCATTTAGCTCATCATCATCATCATCTTCATCATGAACCTTAACCATTTAGTCCTGATGGGCTGTAGGTTAGGGAACAAACCTTGTGAGTGGAAGGTTGCCAGATCGATCCCCTCAGCGAACAAAACATGCCTGAAGTGCTCTTGAGCAAAACACCTAACCCCCAACTGCTCCCTGGGCACCGTGGATAGGGCTGGCCACCTCTCTGGGCAAGTGTGCTCACTGGTCCCTAGTGTGTGTGTTCACTAGTGTGCATATATGTGGGTGTTTCACTGCACAGATGGGTTAAATGCTGAGGTCTAATTCCTCTGTGTGTAAACACAGTTGGCTTGCAGGCATGGCACTGGCACATGTAAGCAATGCCTGTGGCCATGGTACCAATGCCTTGCTGAGGTTTGTGGCTCCTGATGGTGCTCCTGCCTTTTGAATGGGCTGCTGATAGTTCAGTGCTCTCTGATACCTGCTGCTGCCAGCATAGCAATTGAGCTACTGAGACCATCACAAGAGACACACAGGAGTATTGTGTAATATTTATAGCTGTATGTACATTAAAACAAGCACCAAATGAAATGGACACTCTGTGTCCTTTCTGTCATTGTTGGATAACTCAAGAACTGTGACTGTTAAATTGGGAGAGTCCCCCAAAGTCACACCTGATTGTCATCCAATTGATTGACCCACCTGACTTATTGAACTTCCCACCTTCATCACCTATGATGAACTAATATATTCTCAAGGTTCGCTCACAGTCTTTTATAAACAGACCTTTAATACGGGATCAGTTTGTTTAATAGTTTACTGAAAAAACACACACCTCTGTGTTTTGATTGTTTTATTGGGACTTGTATTCTATTTGTAATCCAAAGATGAAGATCCGATAACATTTGAGGTCACATGTAGAGTACAGGTCTGAGCAGAACTGTCAGAATAAAAATCAGAATAATTTGACTCGCTGTCAAACGTACCGCTCCTGCCCACACAGTTCTGTCAAGGTGAACTGACGTACAATATCTGACACAGTCTAACAAAGCAGTCATGATCATCAGGCTTACTGTGAGTAACTTCACCAAACTGCATTTATTCCCAGCAAACACAGAGCAGGAGTTGAATCACAGAGTGGACTGAAGGCAACGTCCTCTCTGTGAGCTACAAGAATGGGCATGTTGTTCATATGATCGGCTGCTTTGGTCTTAAGAATGGATTCTTGCCCACACAGCACTAAAAATTAGTCACGTTGTGGTGGGTCCCCCGGTCAATTTGTTCAATAGATTACAAAAAAAAAAAAATCTGTGTGTTTTATTTGTTTAATTAGGAACTGTGTTGTACTAAGTTGATGATCTGATGACAGTTGAGGTCACATGTTTGCAGAAAGTCACAGAGTTGTAAAGGGTTCACAAACTTTCTATCACCACTGTATCTGCAAATATAACAACACAGTTTTACGGTGCCCTGTCCACGTCTCCACACTACAACCTCAACAACCTTACTGTTTTTCCTCATATTCAGTTCCAGCGCACTCCGATTTCTGAAGACAGTGACTATTACAACAAAGATCCAACGCTGAATGATAAGATTCATTGTCTGGTCAGCGTTCTTCCAGCAGATAAGATAAGACTAACGAGTGATGCCGTCATTGACAAAATGAGGATCGTCAGAAGAGCAGCAAGTGCATTAGGTGAGTTCACTCATACACTGGACAGGGCGCAGACATTCTCCAGGGCAGCATGAATGTGAAGTAAATGAGACTGATTTTACAGCAAATTGCAGGCACTCTTTTTCTGGAGGAACGATGTAATTTTGCTTCAGAGGAAAAGAGTTAGTAGTGTTGAGAGTTACTTAAAACCCTCCATAGGGCACAAGGCTGTAACGTTACCCCCATGATGTTGATGATGATGATCTTTTTTATTTGTCATTGTGGGATTTCTGAAAGTTTAAAAAGTGTCTGAGGGAGCTTTTTAGGTTTTAGATCAAGTTCTTGTTAAACAATCATTGTTGTTTCAATGTTTATTCAGGCTGCAAAAGAACCAACAACGCATTAAAATGCTGATTCAATGAAATTAACGTTGATTCCTTAACGATTTATCACCAGGGATACTATCTGGGCGAGACTATCAGCCACTAAACTGACTATTGACATGGCTTCTCTGTGTGGGCTCCACTCTCTACAGCCTGCTGTCCCACCTATACACTAATGTTCCCCAACCACGCTTTGTCTGTACAGCACCGCTGACGGACCAAAACCTTACATCTTCATTTTTGTCTTTTTTAGTTTTTAAAATTTGAAATTCATTCATAATTTGAAATGGCTTGTTGTCCCTTATATTGTGTGTGAATGAATGGACACAGCCCAAAATTACTTCACTGGTCTTAATGACTTAAATTAAAAGTAAAGTATGTTTACTAACATCAAACATCCTTTGATAATATCAGCCTCCATCTGACTGCATCAGACTCCTGTTACTAACATCAGACTCTTGTTTTGTTGTGCATCTGTGATCTATTCGTGTACATCTGAACATGTATGTATGACCCATTCCTGTCTGGCAGGAATCCCTCAGATGGTTTTGCTGACCAGAGTGGACAAGACATGTGAAATTGTAAAGGAAAGTGTAAACAAGGTCTACCAAAGCAAGAAGATCAAGGAAAAAGTGGGTCACTCTGCTACTTTTGGCTTATGCATCTTTTTTTATTAGAATGAAATGAAGTTTTCAGATTAATGTATAACACATGCAGCCCCTTATGTTCAAGGTATTAGCCAGTAGGTGCAAGTGGTGCAAGCTCTAGATACTTATGTTGAGTAAAATGTATGGTTGGTGTAGTATAGTGGGTATAGAGTGGTTGGTATAGTGTAGTGGGTATATAGCGGTTGGTGTAGTGTAGTGGGTATATAGCGGTTGGTGTAGTGTAGTGGGTATATAGCGGTTGGTATAGTGTAGTGGGTATATAGTGGTTGGTGTAGTGTAGTGGGTATATAGTGGTTGGTATAGTGTAGTGGGTATACAGCGGTTGGTGTAGTGTAGTGGGTATATAGTGGTTGGTGTAGTGTAGTGGGTATATAGTGGTTGGTATAGTGTAGTGGGTATACAGCGGTTGGTGTAGTGTAGTGGGTATATAGTGGTTGGTGTAGTGTAGTGGGTATATAGTGGTTGGTTAGTGTAGTGGGTATATAGTGGTTGGTGTAGTGTAGTGGGTACATAGTGGTTGGTGTAGTGGGTATATAGTGGTTGGTTGGTGTAGTGGGTATATAGTGGTTGGTGTAGTGTAGTGGGTATATAGCGGTTGGTGTAATGTAGTGGGTATATAGCGGTTGGTATAGTGTAGTGGGTATATAGCGGTTGGTGTAGTGTAGTGGGTATATAGCGGTTGGTGTAGTGTAGTGGGTATATAGCGGTTGGTGTAGTGTAGTGGGTATATAGCGGTTGGTGTAGTGTAGTGGGTATATAGCGGTTGGTGTAGTGTAGTGGGTATATAGCGGTTGGTGTAGTGTAGTGGGTATATAGTGGTTGGTATAGTGTAGTGGGTATATAGTGGTTGGTGTAGTGTAGTGGGTATATAGTGGTTGGTTAGTGTAGGGGGTATATAGCGGTTGGTGTAGTGTAGCGGGTATATAGCGGTTGGTGTAGTGTAGCGGGTATATAGCGGTTGGTGTAGTGTAGTGGGTATATAGTGGTTGGTGTAGTGTAGTGGGTATATAGTGGTTGGTTAGTGTAGTGGGTATATAGCGGTTGGTGTAGTGTAGCGGGTATATAGTAGTTGGTGTAGTGTAGTGGGTATATAGTGGTTGGTGTAGTGTAGTGGGTATATAGCGGTTGGTATAGTGTAGTGGGTATATAGCGGTTGGTGTAGTGTAGTGGGTATATAGTGGTTGGTGTAGTGGGTATATAGTGGTTGTTGTAGTGTAGTGGGTATATAGTGGTTGGTGTAGTGTAGTGGGTATATAGCGGTTGGTATAGTGTAGGGGGTATATAGCGGTTGGTGTAGTGTAGTGGGTATATAGCGGTTGGTGTAGTGTAGTGGGTATATAGTGGTTGGTGTAGTGTAGTGGGTATATAGTGGTTGGTGTAGTGGGTATATAGTGGTTGGTATAGTGTAGTGGGTATATAGTGGTTGGTGTAGTGTAGTGGGTATATAGCGGTTGGTATAGTGTAGTGGGTATATAGTGGTTGGTGTAGTGTAGTGGGTATATAGCGGTTGGTGTAGTGTAGTGGGTATATAGTGGTTGGTGTAGTGGGTATATAGTGGTTGGTATAGTGTAGTGGGTATATAGTGGTTGGTGTAGTGTAGTGGGTATATAGCGGTTGGTATAGTGTAGTGGGTATATAGTGGTTGGTGTAGTGTAGTGGGTATATAGCGGTTGGTATAGTGTAGTGGGTATATAGTGGTTGGTATAGTGTAGTGGGTATATAGTGGTTGGTGTAGTGTAGTGGGTATATAGCGGTCGGTGTAGTGTAGTGGGTATATAGTGGTTGGTATAGTGTAGTGGGTATATAGTGGTTGGTATAGTGTAGTGGGTATATAGCGGTTGGTATAGTGTAGTGGGTATATAGCGGTTGGTGTAGTGTAGTGGGTCTACTCTATAGACTGGAGTTCAATGTATGTGTGTGTGTGTGTGTGTGTGTGTGTAGATGCAGGAGTGCAGTAACAAGCTGGGAGTTCCTATGAACTGCATCTTCCCTGTTCAGAACTACTACGAGGAGACTCACCTGAGGCCGGACATCAACCGCCTAATGCTGGACACTCTAATACAGCTGGTTCATTCAGCTAGTGACTTTGTGGAGAGGCAAACAGAAACTACTGGCAACCAGAAACTCGTAGAATAATTATTCTGAGTTCAGACGTCTGCACTTAGTGTGAACTCACGAGACGAAGCAACGTTTGCAAAGGCAGATATTTCCACTGTGCAGCTCTCAGAGGTGCTGGATGTGCTGGATCTTCACACTGAAACTACCTGTAGAGCTTTACTCACATACAGTACTGAGTAAAAACATCTGGAAAGCTGAGAAATTTACATTTACAAAGCTGTTTATTTACACACAAACACACTAGCAGTAGCACTGATATAAACGAAGGCAACAGGAAAAATGAAGATTAATTACATCGTTAGTAAGTCATTAACTGCCCATTATGTAAAAGCTACTGATCTCTAAGTATAAGTCATTACTTAATAACTGGTTATGTACGTTTTTAGTTTAATTTCTCATTCATTTCTACTGTCTGCTGCTTATTAGTCTGCAAGGCCAATGCTAATGAATGTTTTCTCACACAACATGAGAACTAAGCAGTACCTATGTGCTAACACTGGTAATTACCTGCTGATGCATCGTTATGTTGTCCTGCACTGTGGAGTCTTGTGTGGGTCACGGTCTTTGGGCTTTTCTTTCACGTCCACATATTTGGCTACATCACTGTCCTCACAGCTGTCATCACATTTTCACCACTTATTAGTCCTGACTTCATACAACCATTAATTACTGCTGTATCCCTCCGAATGATCATCTTCATCACTACAAAGTAATTACATTATTAATACAAATCAGCCTGTAATCACTTCACTGTGAATCACTGTAGAGTGTTAATGTGTGAGTTTGCCTCATAAATAGCAGTAAACATCATCACTTTACTGAGAGCTACAAAAAGTCATAGTTAGTAAAAATAAATCAGTAGATTAATTAACAGAAAATGAATTAGCTGTCATGTTCCTTTATTATATGTATTAACACTGTAATAGACAGCAGTTAGTACACAGTTGATGATGCTGTGAATCTTTAAGCACCTCACAATTCGATTAGATTACGATTCAGAAGCCGTGATGCGACTGTTAAATGATTATCGGTGCATCTTTATTTTTTTTAATCTTTACAGGATTTCTAGTTTCTCACTGTGTGATGACTTGGAACTTTTAAAGCAAAGTGTTTCTAATGATCCATAAGGAATTTACTTCCAATATCTTCTATTAATAAACCAAATGGAAGTGATGTGGTTAGCGCACTGGAAGGCTCTCATTCACTGCTCTTGTTTGGAGCACACGAGGCACTGCTGCCACTCATCTGAGATAAAATGCGCTGTTTATGGTGAAATAAGGTCCAGGGGTGGTGGACGTTCATCACCGTTTCTCAACGAGACTGCAGGTCACTTAGCAACACAGCCTCTCCTGGCTAGTAGAGCGAGAAGGCAGAGAGAGAGACTTGGCTCACTAAGACGAACATTAAGAGACGAATGGACTTATTCACGTTCATAAGCAGCACCTGGAACGTTAACTCTGCAGCGAGAGACTGTCAAGCGCTAAAAAGTTGCAAAGATGAAGTCGCTTCTCTTTCGAATTTTCCCGTTCCACCTTAAATGGTGCCGCATTTACATTCGGAGGAGCGGAAAAATTTGAACAAGAAGCTGGAGAATAAGAAGCGACTTGAGCCTCGTAAAACAGTCGAACGATGGGAGACATTTTACAACAAGCTGCTCTAGTTTTGAGGAAAGTTTTCTGGCTTAAAGCAGAGCGAAGTAACGTTAAATCTGTGCTCTCATTTATATATATTTATATTTATATTATCCTATACTAGGACATCTACACACACTGAGACATACTGGACTTAAATGTTGTGGCTCCCAAGGTGGATTGATTGTTGTTGAAAGGGCAAAATGTCTCTTCTTAACATTTGGGTTGGGACTCCTGATCTAACCTGGCTTTTAATGCAGAGCATTAAAACATTCAACGTCTCATTCGCGTTATGTTGTAAACTAAAATTTAGAAAATCGATTTTTGACAGTTATAAATCGATTCAGAATCATTCATGTCTGCGTTGCATCGCATCTAAGAATCGAGTTTTCCCCCACCTGTACTAAGTACTAAATCCATAACTAAGTGATGCTTAACGAACAGGTAACTAATGTAACAGTTGGCTAGTTCATTTTTCATTAAGCCTTAGTTATTATTCCTTATTAGCATGTAATTACCAATTCAATTGTGACCCTTAACAGTGTTGCCTAACAATCATAAATACACTAAGTGTTAATTTATGTACGTCAGTGTGTTTAAGCCTTTCCTCAAGGATGATTAGTAGATATCATACAATACGTGCTTTATCTGATCAATGCTTCATTGAATTAAACCAGCTTCTGGTAAAATGCTGCATTTATGTGGTTTGCATTCGCTCTAATTCTATATGTTGCTTATACGAGCAAAAACACACTTAATGCCCATATAAATGGTTTAAATCAGTTTTGCATGGATCCCTTGGACTTGCACAGTGTTTGTATGTAATTTTACATTACTGTTAATAGATTTTGATCAGACGTCCTACTGTATCTAAGACTACAACTGTTTATCTCAAGATTTTCATGTGACTGTATTTATTGTCTGTTGCTCACAGTCAAGTTTACACCATTAAATCCTTCTGTACAACATCCAGAGAAAACTATTCTATATTCATATTGTCCTCTTAATCTAATCACACCAGTCTTTTTCAGAAGGGAACCTTGTTATTATATTAGAAGGAAGCAATAGTGATGCTGTGTTACTGTCTTTATGTTTAGAAACATTGTTCACAGGACTTTACTTTATCTTACTTTATTAAGCTGCACTGATATGCCTGATCCAACCCTCCAGACTCAGATCCGTAAGGCTGCCTGACTGCAAGTGTATACAACTCACTTCTGTAGTTGATACCATCACCACAATCTGCTCACTTGCACATTGAACAGGAAGGATATTCTTACAGAAAGTACAGTAAAACCCCTTTAGCGGTGCTAAAATCACTGTAATGCAGTGGCTTATTGCTTTTATAAAGTAGCAGCCAAAAAATATATATAAAAATCACAATTTCAGTAAAATAAATAACAATTTTCATTAAAAAAATTAAGTTATTGTTAATCAACATAAACAAGTATTACACCAAGAAATGTAGTTCCCTTAGAGTATGGTATCATTACCAAGCAGCCATGTACCATTGAATGCAGAGAACGTACGGCCATCCATCACTGTTCACTGCGGTCACTTTCCTGTTGTAAGCACTTTCTGGTCGCCAAATTACCACCATGAGTCTTATTTAGCGCCAATCTCACATTGGGGCTGAATCTCAATCGGCTCTTTGCTCCCTACGTAGTGCACTACATAGGGGTTTAAATACTGGATCCTGCAGCCCAGCAGAGCAAAACACAGCGAAGACACAGCCGTTTGGGACTCAGACACGTCCAAATCGATACATGATGCACTGTTTGGCTGTAGAGGCTGGAATACTAAAACTTCCCTAGAACACTATTTAGTGGTGTGGAGTCATGAGACATTTGTTTTGCAGTGAGTCTTATCATGAGAACCGCTTCTTATCATGAGAACCAGCCTGCGATATTAATGATGGAGCTGGTCAGGCTGTTGGCTCTTTCAGCCTGCTAGCCAGCTGACCAACCTGGTTCTAGATAAGAAAATAAGCCATCAGCCCCTCAGTTTAAACAGAACTGGGTACTTATTTGGTCAGTACACTCGGTGCCCATGTGAACGGCGTTAGAGTGACGTGACATAGTGCAGTGACACAGAGTTCGGTTGTTCCATATATCGTGTATTTTACAGCGGCTTCAAATGCGGCTCAGCCAATCGGATTTTAGAACCAGAAACATCCGTTTTTATAAAAGATCTAATTCTCACTGTTTCTCTAACAGTACTACACACTTAGAATGATGATACTTCACAAAGTAATTATACTACATCCTGGGCTTATATACTAAATTAAATGACAGGAAATAAGGAGCAGGGGTGAGTGCAGTCAGAAGTCCGGAGACGAGGAGCACTGATGGGTGAATCTGTGAGATGTTATGACCCCTTCTACTGTCCACACTAGATTTAAACTAGGGAAAAAGAGGTAGCAACATACACTATATTTCCAAAAGTTTCCCTTCCAAATAATTGAATTCAGGAGTTCCAGTCACTTCCATGGCCACAGGTGTATAAAGCCAAGCCCCTCGGCCTGCAGGCTGCTTCTATGTTCTGCTTCTTCAATGCTCCGAGATTGTGAAAACAGTCTGGCTACGCTTCCCGTTCCGGTTTGAGTGCATGCTGTACGCGTTTGGCTGCCGCTACTCGCCGGTGCTTTGCTCTTCTTGTGGTTGTTATCTTTCCTCCTGCACTGTGACCGCACCTGTGGTCAGTGTGTTTGTGCCCTCTTGCTTCGTTGCTGTTGCCAGTTTGTTCTGTGGTAGCTGCAGCATATCTTCTCACAGTCTTGGCTGGTGGTGTAGTGGGTGTGGTTGGCTAACGTGTGTGGTCTGAGCTCTGGCATGTTCACTCTTCTCCGTCATGTCCACTCTTCTCCGTCATGTCCACGAGTCCAGAGCTTTTTTTTTTGGCCTCGAGTCGTGCTGTTCATTTTTGTTTTTTATGATCTGGCAATGTTTAAATACTCACGAACTGAACTGAAACACCTCGACTGTGCTTGGACTCACACCTGGTCATATAGCCTGTTAGAAATAAACTCTGCAGGTACATGATTCATTCATCAAGGCACAAATGATGTAAGTGCACCCTCAAAGGTACAACAGCGGTTTTAAGGTCCAATCGTGTACCTTACATAGTTTTTCCCAGTGGAAAAGTAGAAATTTGTACCTTTTCATAACCGAATGTTCTCAATCAGAACACTAAAATAAAAAGCCTGGAGGCGAGGCGGGGTGCGTGGAGTCAGTACAGCTAAGAACAGATCATTTCAGTGGATTATGGTTCCCTGACTAAAGGTACTGGGATGGCCCCCCTGTGACAAGAGGGGCACTGCCCCAGTTACAGTGTCGTACCTTTTTTTCTGAGAGTGTAATCTCTGCCGGACACTTGGGATTGCTCGACGTCCACGTTACACCCACCGCTCTAAAAGAGGACCCTCGTTTAGTTATGGCTGTGATGGCTCTGATGCCTCGCCAGCGTGACACTAAAGCCACCCGTGGAGTAAATCATGACCATCTCCGTCCACTTTCAAAACTGGTTGAACCTTCTCTTCCCAGCCGTCGCTGCTTTAACCTCGTCCACCTTAACACACGATCCATAACCAATAAAGCCTCGTTAATCAACGACCTCATCACCCAGAAAAGCGTGGATATGTTTTTTCTTTCGGAAACCTGGCAACAACCCGGTGACTACCTACATTTAAACATGCTGACGCCCCCAGGCTACAGTTATCTCTCAAAACCCCGACTGACAGGGAGAGGAGGTGGTCTGGCTGTGGTTCATCATTCCGGTTTAACGGTCAAAGAACTGTCCCTGTTCAGTACTACAACCTTTGAATATATTGCCTTGAAGGCTGTTTCCTCCTCACCTTTACTGTTACTGTTAGTTTATCACCCTCCCAAACCTGCTGCAAGCTTCCTGTCTGAAATTAATGAACTCCTCACAATCATCTCATCTGTTTGCTCTGCCGTAACTGTGCTTGGTGACTTGGTGAATGCTCGTTCATTTCAGGTTTAGAGTGTTTTAGCTTGATGTGTGTCCGTTTCTGTGCCTGTGTCCGTCTTGTTTCCTGCTTCCCTCTCGTCTGCGTGGTCTGTCTTGTGTTCCTGTTTCCCTCATCCCGTTGTGCCTCCTGTCGTTCCTATTGTTCCCTCTCCTGTCTCGGTGTCTGTGCCTTTGGCTTCCGTTCCCATTCCTGCTCCCGCTCCTGCTTCTGTGCCCCTACCTATTCCGTCCTCCGTTCCTTGTGTGTTTATTCCTGTCCTTGGTGTCTGTTTGGTTTTGTTCTGTTTTGTTTTTTTTTGGTGTGCTTCGTGGCCACGCGACTATGTGTGTGTGTGTGTGTGTGTGTGTGTGTGTGTGTGTGTTGGGGGGGGGGGGGGGGGGGGGGGGGGGTATGTCATGCTTGGCTCCTCCCACTCCCCGTGTGCTTTTTGTTTCTTTCTGTTTGCTGCTTCTCTTCAGTCTTCAGTCCTGCCTGACCTTCATAACCCATCATCCCCTGAGAGCATGGTTTCTCTCTATAATGACACTGTCTCTGGATCGCTTAATGACTCCTCCCTGCAGTAGCAGTAGCAGCAGTAGTAGCAGTAGCAGTAGTAGTAGCAGTAGCAGTAGTAGTAGCAGTAGTAGCAGTAGCAGCAGTAGTAGCAGTAGCACTAGTAATAGTAGTAGCAGTAGTAGTAGCAGTAGTAGTAATAGTAGTAGCAGTAGTAGTAATAGTAGTAGCAGTAGTAGTAGTAGTAGTAGCAGTAGCAGTAGTAGTAATAGTAGTAGCAGTAGTAGTAATAGCAGTAGTAGTAGTAGTAGCAGTAGTAGTAGTAGCAGCAGTAGTAGTAATAGTAGTAGCAGTAGTAGTAGTAGTAGCAGTAGCAGTAGTTGTAATAGTAGTAGCAGTAGTAGTAATAGCAGTAGTAGTAGTAGTAGCAGTAGTAGTAGTAGCAGCAGTAGTAACAGTAGCAGTAGCAGTAGTAGTAGCAGTAGCAGTAGCAGTAGTAGCAGTAGCAGCAGTAGTAGCAGTAGCAGTAGTAGTAGCAGTAGCAGTATTAGTAATAGTAGTAGCAGTAGTAGTAGCAGTAGTAGCAGTAGCAGCAGTAGTAGCAGTAGTAGTAATAGTAGTAGCAGTAGTAGTAGCAGTAGCAGTATTAGTAATAGTAGTAGCAGTAGTAGTAGCAGTAGTAGCAGTAGCAGCAGTAGTAGCAGTAGCAGTAGTAGTAGTAGTAGCAGTAGCAGTAGCAGTAGTAGTAGTAGTAGTAGTAGTAGCAGTAGCAGTAGCAGCAGTAGTAGCAGTAGCAGTAGTAGTAGCAGTAGCAGGAGTAGCAGTAGTAGCAGTAGTAATAGTAGTAGCAGTAGTAGTAGCAGTAGTAGTAATAGTAGTAGCAGTAGTGGTAGCAATAGCAGTAGTAGTAATAGTAGTAGCAGTAGTAGTAATAGTAGTAGCAGTAGTAGTAGCAGTAATAGTAATAGTAGTAGCAGTAGCAGCAGTAGCAGTAGCAGTAGTAGTAGCAGCAGTAGTAGCAGTAGCAGTAGCAGTAGTAGTAGCAGTAGCAGTAGTAGTAGCAGTAGCAGTAGCAGTAAAAGTAGTAGCAGTAGTAGTAGCAGTAGTAGCAGTAGTAGTAGCAGTAGTAGCAGTAGTAGTAGCAGTAGCAGTAGTAGTAGCAGTAGTAGTAGCAGTATTAGTAATAGTAGTAGCAGTAGTAGCAGTAGTAGTAGCAGTAGTAGTAGCAGTAGCAGTAAAAGTAGTAGCAGTAGTAGTAGCAGTAGCAGTAGCAGTAAAAGTAGTAGCAGTAGTAGTAGCAGTAATAGTAATAGTAGTAGCAGTAGCAGCAGTAGCAGTAGTAGTAGCAGTAGTAGTAGCAGGATTAGTAATAGTAGTAGCAGTAGTAGCAGTAGTAGTAGCAGTAGTAGTAGCAGTAGCAGTAGCAGTAAAAGTAGTAGCAGTAGTAGTAGCAGTAGAAGCAGTAGTAGTAGCAGTAGCAGTAGTAGTAGCAGTAGTAGTAGCAGTAGCAGTAGTAGTAGCAGTAGTAGTAGCAGTAGCAGCAGTAATAGCAGTATCAGTAGTAGTAGTAGTAAAAGTAGTAGCAGTAGTAGTAGCAGTAGTAGCAGTAGTAGTAGCAGTAGCAGTAGTAGTAGCAGTAGTAGTAATAGCAGTAGCAGTAGCAGTAGTAGTAGTAGTAGCAGTAGTAGTAGCAGTAGTAGTAGCAGTAGCAGTAGTAGTAGCAGTAGTAGTAGCAGTAGTAGTAGTAGTAGCAGTATCAGTAGTAGCAGTAGTAGTAGTAG